>NC_138965.1:212415000-212712500 GCF_055761805.1 Camellia sinensis
CACAAGATGTCATTGTTCGAGACAAAAAATGATCTTGGGAGTCGACTAAGAGGTCTCATTCATTTTACATATACAATCATCATTCCACGCAATGTGGGTTATAGCTGAAGTTAGCTGTATAGCAATTCTAAATCATACATGTTCTAGTTGAGGAAGAAGAGACGACTCCTCATTTGAATTTCATGTGCAAAATAATTATCTTATTGCATTTATTTGTACATTATGTTTTGCATAATGTACGAGTATACTCCGTGTGTATTATGAATGTTATCAGATATTTACTATTTGTAAGTGTGGGGAAATATTTTCTGAGTACCAACACGTGGCAAGGTGACGCCGACGTGTCAGCCGAGGTGCCACGTGTCTTGGTCGTTGTGCCGAGGTCATCTCAGCTAGGCCGAGGTTACCTCCGAAGATATCAGAATCTGAGATAAGCAGATAAGGGATAAGAGTCCTAGAATGAAGAGGGAACTCAACCTGGATATGGACAAGAGTCCTAGATTGGGAGAAGACTCTAGTTTGGGTAAAGATAAGACTCTTAGAGAGTTTTGTCCTAACTCCACTGGGAGTCCCAGATAAGCAGTAATCCTGAGTCCATAGAAGTCAGGCTTCTATTAGGACTAGGATTGAGTTGGCTATAAATAAGAGGCACCCCCATGGGTCTAAGGTATGCTTTTGATACTCAAGCTTGTGAGTTTTAGCACTTGATTTATCTTTGAGAGATATACTGACTTGATCGTCGGAGTGCCCCCGGGTGGTCGAAACCACCGCGGGATTCTTATATTTCTGTTACAGGTCAGTCAGGGGCCATCTATTCTGCCAGTGCTCTCCAGCTGGTTACTAAGCGGGCAGTGTGGTCGGAAAATCACCCACACAATTTGGCGCCGTCTGTGGGAAAGAAAGAAGAATAGATGGCCAATGGCGGACAGAAGGATCAGATTAGAGACAATGCTTTTGCTGGGAATAGGAGATCTATCAACCTCGACGTTGAAGGACAATAGCAACACAGAAACTTGTTACCAGAGTCACGAAGTGAAAGAAGCCAGCTAGGAAGGTGACGCACTAAAGACAACAGATCGAAGCAACGAAGACAATCTCCAGGTATGGAAGGATAGATACCTGCGGAGGAACGAAGACCCTTCCAGAAGGGATGCAAAGACAGGGGGCATGAGCGCTCCCAAGAAGATAACATTCAAGTATAGAAGAACTCGTCCTGAGTGAGCAGATCCCGGATTCCAAATCCCGGATCCCAGATCCCAGAAGACATAATCTCGGCCTAAATAAGTAGGTCCGAGAAAAGAAGAGCTCAACCTGAGTGAGCAAATCCAAGATTCTAGAAGATAAGATCTCGGCAACTGAGTCCGAGAAGAGAAGAGCACAGCGAACAGATCTAAGATCCCAGAGGATAAAAAGGAAACACAGAAAATCAGACTAAAGTTGGCCGGGTTGAAAACTCCGGCTTGAATCCAAGAAAATGCTTAACCGTAGTTAAGACCGAGAAGATTCTTAACCGTAGTTAAGCCGAGAAGATTCTTAACCGTAGTTAAGCCAAGAAGATGCTTAACCGTAGTTAAGCCAAGAAGATTCTTAACCCGAAGTTAAGACCAAGAAGATGCTTAACCGTAGTTAAGCCCAGAAGATTCTTAACCATAGTTAAGATCAAGAAGATGCTTAACCGTAGTTAAGCCGAGAAGATGCTTAACTGTAGTTAAGCCGAGAAGATTCTTAACCCGAAGTTAAGACCAAGAAGATGCTTAACCGAAGTTAAGACCAAGAAGATGCTTAATCGTAGTTAAACCAAGAAGACTCTTAACCCGAAGTTAAGACCAAGAAGATGCTTAACCGTAGTTAAGCCGAGAAGATTCTTAACCCGAAGTTAAGACCAAGAAGATGCTTAACCGTAGTTAAGACCAAGAAGATGCTTAACCGTAGTTAAGCCAAGAAGATTCTTAACCCGAAGTTAAGACCAAGAAGATGCTTAACCATAGTTAAGACCGAGAAGATGCTTAACCGTAGTTAAGCCAAGAAGATTCTTAACCCGAAGTTAAGACCGAGATAATGCCTAACTGAAGTTAAGCCCAGATGATGTTTAACCGAAGTTAAACCGAGACGATGCTTAACCGAAGTTAAGCCGAGATGATGCTTAATTGAAATTAAGCCAAGATGATTCCTTGTCTCCACTTGTTGAAATTTGTAGCAATTTACAAGTTGGAGTCAAGCTGATTCCTTGTCTTCACTTGTTGAAATTTGTAGCAATTTACAAGTTGGAGTCAAGCTGATTCCTTGTCTTCACTTGTTGAAATTTGTAGCAATTTACAAGTTGAAGTCAAGCTGATTCCTTAATTCACTTGTTGAAATTTGTAGCAATTTACAAGTTGGAATTAAGCTGATTCCTTATCTTCACTTGTTGAAATTTGTAGCAATTTACAAGTTGGAGTTAAGCTGATTCCTTATCTTCACTTGTTGAAATTTGTAGCAATTTACAAGTTGAAGTTAAGCCGAGATTACTGTTTCTCTTCACTTGTTGAAATTTGTAGCAATTTACAAGTCGAAGTGAAGCCGAGGTTATAGTCTGCACACTTGTAGCAATCTACAGGTTGGTTAAACCAGAGAAGATGCTTAACACTTGTTGAAATTTGTAGCAATTTACAAGATAATGTTAAGCCGACATGTGATCATCTGTTGAAATTTGCAGCAATTTACAGGTTGAGGTAAAAGCTAAATACATTGTTTAAACACTTGTTGAAATTCGTAGCAATTTACAAGTAGATTATTGTTTAACACTTGTTATGTTAATCCTGGTTGATCCCTGTTACAGTATATGTTAATCCTTGTTGAAATTTGTAGCAATTTACAAGCAGGCTAGACCGAGATCACCGTTTAAACACTTGTTGAAACTTGAGAAAAAGTTTGCAAAAG
The DNA here is from genome assembly GCF_055761805.1 of Camellia sinensis. Taxonomy (NCBI): domain Eukaryota; kingdom Viridiplantae; phylum Streptophyta; class Magnoliopsida; order Ericales; family Theaceae; genus Camellia; species Camellia sinensis. The sequence continues at coordinate 212,417,920 of NC_138965.1, forward strand.
TTAACATTGAGTAGTATATGTTTCGCACTTGTTAGAATTTATGAAAAGTTTGCAGGTCAGTATCTTGCCGAAGTAAAAGTTTTTGTAGCTATTATACCCGAGGTATGTAACCCCGAGAAGATCGCACAAAGGAGGCAAAGTATGAAAGACATGCAAAATATTCTAAGTATAGAATCGTGCAAGAGCGGTTAGAAGAAGGTCAAAACAGAATTCGTCGTGATTGACACGCCTTCACCTTACAACATCATCTCAGGAAGGCCATGGTTGCATGCAATGGGGGCAGTTCCCTCAACATTACATCAATTATTGCGGTTCCCCACAGAACATGGGATTGAAGAAGTCAGAGGAGACCAACTGCAGGCAAAGAATTGCTCCATGGCAGCAATGAAAACTACCTGCAAACATTCAGGAACCAGGGAAGACAGAGATTGAAGACGAGGACATGGAGGTCCTAGATGATGTTGGCAAGGAGCCAGCCAAAAAGAGTAAAGAGACACTGAAGAAAATCCTCGTCCAGGAGGGCGACGAAGAGCGCTTCATTCAGAAAAGAAAAATTGAATTTCAAGAACAAGGAGGCACATCGGCCATATGCAGAGCTTACATTATCTAGAGAACAAAAAGGTACAAGAGTACAAGCAACAAAAAGAAGGAAAAACTTCAAAAATTGAGATGATGCTTAACCGAAGTTAGGCCGAGATGATGTTTAACCAAAGTTAAACTGAGGTGATGTTTAACTAAAGTTAAATTGAGATAATACTTAGCCGAAGTTAAACCGAAATGATGTTTGACACTTGTTGAAATTTTTGAGAAAATTTACAAGTTAAAGAGTGCACAAAGTTAAATGTCGGCAAAAGATTCGCCGGAGTCAAACGTCGTTTTGATTAGAACCACTAAAGTGCACGCCAGAAGTGGTGACCAGAATTGTGAAAGGAATAAATGCTTCAAGAAACAGGGATGATAGTTTGCAAATGCCAAGAGAAACTGGGTCTAAAGGGGGTGAATTAAAATACCAGAAGTTTAATACATCGGCAAAAGAAGAACACATCAGGTATGTGACCACGGTACGAAGCCAACTTCCCTAAAGTGATCCTAAGTGCAACTTATGTTCACATTAGGGGGCAGGGAGAAGGTACATGGGGAATGAATGATAATTAAGGAGCAAGGAATGTTAACACTTGTTGAAATTTTTGAACAAAATGCAAGATGAGTTAACCAAAGATTATGAAGTCTACCACTTGTTGAAAATTTACAAGTTTGGTATAGCCGAGATAACACTGAAAGGCGTTTCCAAGATATGATCATCCGAGATGGCCCACTAGCTTGTTAAGAGCTGAGAAGGTTAGCAAGTACAGAAATGAAGACCTTAAAGAACTAGGGACTGAAAGCAAGAACGTCGGACTGATCTACTTCAACGGACGACAATGGTTTAGCCTCGGCAGTCAATTGGAGGAGCTTCTCTACCGTTACTTCGACATCAATTTCGAGAAGGAAGCAAACTACTCGACATCGGCGGCAGGTTGTGTCTCACCCCAAAAAGACAGTTGGAAAGAACTTCTCAACAGCCTTCTCAGCCACGAGCTCAGCATCAATCTCCTGAAGAGTTTGGTCAAAGCTCTTCTCGGCAATTGGCACCTCGGAGTTTTGAAAGCAAGGATTTAAAGCAAAAATCTGGGAAAAGACACAGAAAACAGAAACAAGAATGTAATTCGTAAAACAAAAATGGTGGTAAAGCTATCAAGAAATCAAGACAAAAATGTTGTACAGGTGTGTCAAGCCAAGAACAGTGGCAGAAATCAAATATGTGAAACAGTGTATATTCAAGAAGATGATGATTTGGAAACAACGGGTAAAACAACAATGGTGGATTAACAATAAAGCAGAGCTTCTTGGAAAGCAACAAGAAATAAAACCAGGAGGAGATGTGGCTTACCAGAAAGAGGAAAGCCAGAATGAGAATTGCCGAAGTTTGACAATGGACGCGAAAATGACAGAATGACGTAAGCTTCACCAGAGGAGAGAAACGAAGACAGTTGCAGAAGCTTAAAAGCTTAGAACAATGATGGATTCAAGCAAAAGAGCTAGAAAGAGAAAAAGGCAGAGGATTGAATGAAAAAACAGAAGTCAAGAAGATGACAAAGTTCAAAGAATAAAGCCAAGTACACAGGCACTAAGTAAGTATGTGAAGAACAAGAAAGTAATGACCCAGGCACTATGCTAGCAACAGAAAGTAGATATAGCGAAGAACAGTGCCAGACATTCAAACAAACTCAAAACTTGAAAACGAAGGAAAAAAGAAGACAACAAAGGGCAAGTAAACGGATTCAGAAGAGTTATGAACGATTGAGCTTAATAATAAGTAAAGAGTTTATGAACCTACAAAGTGAAATGAACGCCGATATGAAAATCGCCGGAGTCAAATAGATGACTGAAAATCGGGAACTCACCAGAGAGTGTGAGTGGAGCAGTTGCAAAGCTCTTGGAGTTTACGAATTAATGAAACCATAACCTCGGCTAGGAGGTGCGATTTCAAGCAGCTTGGAAAGCATGAAGCTTGGTACTTGAACGGAAGTGGACAGTAAAGTCCAGGGAACTTTGAGGTCGGCGAGTTTTATCTCGAACAAAGGGGCACAGATGAACGAACAGTGTAGGTTCCATCACCTCAGAATGCCGAGGTAATAGAACCTAGGGGGCAGTTGTGGGGAAATATTTTCTGAGTACCAACACGTGGCAAGGTGACGCCGACGTGTCAGCCGAGGTGCCACGTGTCTTGGTCGTTGTGCCGAGGTCATCTCAGCTAGGCCGAGGTTACCTCCGAAGATATCAGAATCTGAGATAAGCAGATAAGGGATAAGAGTCCTAGAATGAAGAGGGAACTCAACCTGGATATGGACAAGAGTCCTAGATTGGGAGAAGACTCTAGTTTGGGTAAAGATAAGACTCTTAGAGAGTTTTGTCCTAACTCCACTGGGAGTCCCAGATAAGCAGTAATCCTGAGTCCATAGAAGTCAGGCTTCTATTAGGACTAGGATTGAGTTGGCTATAAATAAGAGGCACCCCCATGGGTCTAAGGTATGCTTTTGATACTCAAGCTTGTGAGTTTTAGCACTTGATTTATCTTTGAGAGATATACTGACTTGATCGTCGGAGTGCCCCCGGGTGGTCGAAACCACCGCGGGATTCTTATATTTCTGTTACAGGTCAGTCAGGGGCCATCTATTCTGCCAGTGCTCTCCAGCTGGTTACTAAGCGGGCAGTGTGGTCGGAAAATCACCCACACAGTAAGTAAAAGTTCTCCAAAGTTTCGCATGTAATTCTTTTGAGGGAAGTCTAAAACCACATTAAAGGGGTGCACCATGCTTGCCTCCGTGTTGTGGTTATGATGGAATGGTGTAAAGGTATCATAGTATGCAGTGAGGAGTTGAAGTGAGAAGGTGTGTGATTAAGAGGAGCAGTCGAGTGGTTGTAAGAAGCCAACCACAAAAATGATTGAAAGAAGAAAATTTTAGCTATAAAAAGACATTAAAAAAATCACTGCAAGAATACAGTAGAGCAATAATTTTGTAAAGTTTTTTTTTTTTTTTTTTTTTTTTTTTTTTGTGATTGGTAAAGAAAAATTTCATTAATCAATATGAAATTAAAGGTACAGAAAGATAAAATGTACTAAGAGAGATTCGGAAAGTACGAAATACCCCTACTACTACTACTCGCAACCATACAACCAACCCCTTGGCCTCACGATTTTTTTTCAAAACAGAAAAAAGTTAAGAAGGATTTAACAGAATATAAAATACATGATTCCCCACAAACTCAACCCACCAAAACACCTAAACTGCTGCACACACCCACGCCTATGCTGCTGCACACACCCACGCCTATGATGCTGCACTCCCAAGGCCAACCACCCACCTGCACACAACTTGTTCATCACGCCAAGACCCACGCTGCTACACCTGATCTGCTACACTCCCAAGGCTACACAACGCCTATGCTGCTGCACTCCCAAGGTAGGGCCGGCCCTGCCCTAAGGCAGGTAAGGCTTGTGCCTTAGGCCCCATATTTTGGCCCAAAAATAGGGCCTCCAAATTTAAAAAATTGTTATAGGTTTAAACTTTTTTTTTTTTTTTTGGTTTTAAGATCCATTTAAAGGGCCCCAAATGTTTTATTGGGCCCATGTATAATTTAGCCCATATTTATTTATAAATGTGTTTGGCCCATATTTATTAAAATGAAAATATATAAATAAATAAATAAAAACAATAGGGCCCCTAAATTTGGTAAAACATATAAACATATATAACATAGGGCTCCTAAATTTGGCCCAAAAATAGGGCCCCTAAATTTGGTAAAATATTATAGGCTCAATTTTTTTTTTTTTTTTTTTTGGTTTTAGGATCAATTTAAAGGGCCCCAAAATATTTTTTTGGGTCCATGTATGATTTACTCCATATTTATTTATAAGTGTAGTTTGGTCCATATTTATTAAAATGAAAATATATATTAAAAAAAAAGTGTTTGGGCTCAAGAAAAATAATACATACAATATATGGGCCCTATTTTTTTTATTTTTTATTTTTACCTTCTTTATCTATTAGATTTTAGTGGAATAAATAATTTTGCTCAAATTTTTTTACCTAGGTCTTTATCAATTTTAATTGAATAATTTTTTTTTATTTTTTTTGTTCTAATTTTGTTTTATTAAATTGTTTTATTTATAATTTTAATGATTATATGTGTAAGTAAATTTTTTTATGGTTACAAACAAATAAAAAAATTGTAACTTATCGTTTTATTCATGAATTTTTTTTCAATATAAAAGGGCCCCCATTTCCGAAATTCGCCTTAGGCCCCGACGAACTCAGGGCCGGCCCTGTCCCAAGGCCACCACCGGAAAACTCCATAGCCAACAGCTCCATGGGCCACACCACCGGAAACTCCATAGCTCCAACAGCTCCATAGCTCCACCGAAAACTCCACAACTTAATCACCACGCCAACAGCTTCAAGACCCACGCCTACGCTGGTCACTCCCAAGGCCAACCACCCACCTGAACTCCGAACAACTCCAGCGCCTATGCTGCTGCAACTCCCCTGCTGTACTTGACATTGTAGCTCCAATACCGACTGCTGCAACGCCTAAGCTTCTTACTCACACCCACTGCAAATCCACACACCGACCAAACCACCTACCAACCGCCGGAAGTTCACCTCTCAAACTCTCACTCAAAGAGGAACGCTCGAATGAACATCAGACAGATCTGGATCGGCTTCGATACCCATGTTTCCGCCCAAACAAAGCATTGATACATCTCCACCAATCTGAACCAGAGTTCACCCCTCAAGCTCCTACTCGCAAAAGAGCGCACGAATGAAGATCCTGGACGTCCCCTACCTCAGCAACATAGAACACACCTAGGTGGGAAAAATGGGAGAATTGAGTTTATTGAAGGAAAAAACTAACAAACAACGGCAGAAAGAGCTAGGCCAGCCGACCGCCATAGCCAAAGGCGGCGGCCGGCCAGCCCAAAAAGAGGCCTGAGGAGGAGGTTTATAGAGAGAGAGAGAGCTTGAGACTTGGTAGTTTTTTACTTTTTAATAATTTTATAAAGTGGCAGTCAACTAAGAACAAAGTGCTAAGAAAATCACTCCAAGTGAAATAAAGTGCTCGGATTAACACTACCAAGTCACAATGTTGAAGAGCTAGCCACATATACTCTCCTAAATTTGAATGCAAGATTTATCAACCAAAATACATAAGAGAGCTTCCACTCCCTTCTCACTTTAATTAAAGAAAGTGAAAGTTATAGGGAGCCAGGGGCGGTGACATATACAATTTAGTGATATTAGTTGGCCTTAAGTAATTATATAAGAGAGGAAAAATCGATATGAAAGAATAATGTGTAATGAGACGTAGTAAGGCAAATCTCTATCCTTTTAAAAAATACTCACATTTATTGCATAATATCTCGAGATTCTTATATAATCTTTATAAGTGTTTTAGGACAAGAGGACAAAGAATGCTTAGCATCATTACCTCCAAAAGCACCTCTTTTTTTTTTTATTTATTTTTTATATATATTTTTTTTAAACACAAGATAATGGTTAATATATTATTTGTTAGATTAGAACGCAAATCACCTGAAATCTTACTCCTAACTTCTAAGTTCCCTCTCCATGATGACTTGGACAGCTGCTCGGATCCTCCAAAAGGACTTAAATACCTGTTTTTGAAAAATTTAGGATAAATTACAAATACACCCCCTCAAGTTTGATTAAAATATGAATCACTTCCTGTGGTTCTGAAAATTACATTCCATCCCTTGAGGTTTATAATTTCATAACAAATTGCCTCTTTTGTTAATAAATCATGACGTTAATTAATAATTTTTAATAATGTTAGAAATATATTTCAATTAATAATTTAGGTAATTTTATTATTGTATAAGAGTGTAATTATGAATTTTATTTTTTTAAATAATTATGTTAAATAAAAAAATTTGACAAGGAATTATTTATAATTTTTTAAATCAAATAAGGCAATCTATATTTTATGCAAATCTTAAGGGCCTATTTATAATTTACCTTAAGAAGTTTAGATGAGGGAAAGAGACGCAGCAAAAAAAGAGTCTCAAGGTTTATGGGCCATCATGATAAATGAATAATAAAAAAAAAAGGTTATGGGCCATAGAAACTCGGAAGCCTATAACAAAGATAAAATTAGGCCCAATCCCAAACCCACCACTTTGAATATATCTAAAAAAATTTCAGAGCTGAAGCTGTGCGGACTTGGATTCGAGGCCCAAGTCCATCGACCACTCTCTCTCTCTCTGCCTCGCCGACTCCACCATCGCCGAAGGCAAGTCTCTCTCTCTCTCTGTGCATTGTTTAGTGTACTATTATGACTCAACTTTAGCTCCTATATTATTTGCATCCTATATACCCATATAATCATTGATCAACAATTCAGTTTTGCAAAACCTTATTTTGAGTCTTCGAGCTCGGAAAATCGATGCTATGTATTCGAATTTGAGACCACCACTTTGATATGTATAAAACCCTTGGCAAACATCGGCTCATATATCGTGCTCGCATTTCAAACTACGTCAAAACTGGTCTCATTGATCAAGCCATCCAAACGTTCGACGAAATGACTCAGTCAGATTGCAGAGTATTCAGTATCGACTACAATCGATTCATTGGTGTATTAGTTCGTCACTCGCGCTTCGATTTAGCTGAACACTATTACAATGAGATGATCTCACATGGGTTTTCTTTAACTTCATTCACATATTCAAGATTCATTTCTGGGTTGTGTCAAGTTAGGAATTTAGAACTCATTCACAAACTTCTAGATGGCATGGGTAAAATTGGGGCTGTCCCCGATATTTGGGCTTACAATATATATTTGGATCTTTTGTGCTCTGAGAATTTAGTGGATAAGGCTTTAGAGGTGTTGCAGATTATGGTTGAGAAGGGGAGAGAGCCTGATGCGGTGAGCTACACTATAGTCATTAGTGGGTTGTGTAGAGTCAGACGTTATGATACCGCAGTTGAACTTTGGCATTGTATGATTCAGAAAGGTTTTATCCCGGATAGCAAGGCCTGTAGGGCACTTGTTTTGGGTTTGTGTGATGGTGGTAAAGTGGAATTAGCTTATGAGCTTACTGTGGGTGCAATGAAGGGTCAAGTTAAGTTTAGCACAGAAATTTATAATGCACTTATTCATGGGTTTTGTCAAGCTGGTCGGGTTGACAAAGCTCAAGCGATGAAGATGTTTATGAGTAGGAATGGGTGTGAACCTGATTTAGTTACATACAATGTGTTGTTGAATTATTGTTGCAATGAGCTTATGTTTGAGGAGGCAGAGAAGTTGATGGAGAAAATGGAGAGGAGTGGAATGGAACCTGATGGGTATAGCCACAACCAACTTCTTAAAGGCCTTTGCAAAGCCAAGAGATTGGGTAAGGCTTACCTGTTGATGGTGAACAAGATGGAGGCAAAAGGGTTGGTTGACATAGTATCATATAACACAATTATTAATGCACTTTGTAAGGCCGGCCGAACCAAAAGAGCTTATAAGGTGTTTGAGGAGATGGGCCAGAAGGGAATTGCTCCAGATGTGGTGACATTTACAATACTTATAGAAGCTTTTCTGAAAGAAGGCAATTCAAATTTGGCAAAGACGCTTCTCGACCAGATGACAGGGATGGGTCTATTACCAGATCGAGTGCTTTATACTACAATTGTTGATCACCTGTGTAAGACTGGGAGAATAGAGATGGCTTACAGCATTTTCTGCGATATGGTAGAACAGGGAATCAACCCTGATGTAATTTCATACAATGCACTTATAAATGGATTCTGCAAGACTTCTCAAATAAGTGAAGCCATGCTTCTGTACGAGGAGATGCAAACAAAAGGATGCCATCCTGATGAGGTGACTTTCAAATTAATCGTTGGAGGCCTTGTACAAGAAAAAAAGCTTTTGATGGCTTGTAATGTTTGGGATCAGATGATGGAAAAGGGCTTTACACTTGACAGAGATGTTTCTGAGATTCTTATCAAAGCTATCCACTTAAAAGATGCCTCTTGCATGGACATCAGAAATGGTTAGTATCTTATATTGTCTCTCTTCCTGCTTTGTATGTGTTGTGAATGCATTCGTGCATGCTTGCACTTGTTTGCAATTACCAAATTCTGCACAGATAAACAAAAAGAACTAAGAGAAAAAAGAAAGAAAAAAAAAATGCTAGTTTAAAAGCCTTATTGAGAAATGCTAGAGACCCACAATTTAAGTTCCACGATTCGCCTACAATGACAGGGAAAGGGAGTTGGGCCTTACGTGGTTGGGTTTATGACAAATCAAAAGTTGACACATAAACTGCCATGTCATTGTAGGTACAATTGTGAGATTTAAATTGCGAGCCTCAATATTTTTCCAATTTTGTAACTCTCCTTTTTGAGGCCAAGAAGAGAGAAAAAAGAAACAAATTTGATCAATTATTTTAACACTAAGGAGTTGTGGGCTATGCTCTAAGGGATGGGTCATCAGGTGTTTGAGATGGCTGTGCGGATGTATTAGTTGCATGTGGAAATTTCAATAGAATCATGTATATTATATATATGACTTTTGTTTCAACTAGTTTTCATTGCCATATAACTAAATCATGGGGGTATAGAATTAACTTTATTTTTTAACATTGTAATTGTTGGTATAAAAAAATTCAGGTTGAGATTATGGTATTAGTCTTGGTGCTTCTCTATATACTGCAACAAATTCTGATCAGAAAGTCGTGAAGGATTGGAATGCATCTTTTCAAGCCCATCTAGTAGCAGCTTATTTTGTCCCTCCTGCAAATTGCAGAAAGCAGTCAATCAGGTTTGAGCTACTTTCTTTCCTAAAATATTTTTTGCAGTTTGGTATTTTGCATCAGACTTTTTGTTTTTGCCCTAATTTTCTCCTGCTTATTGAGGAAAATGACAGAAATGATTATTGACATAAAAATGAAAGATAAAGCAGAACTGTGGAGTTTCTACTGTCAAAAAAGTATACTTTTGTTGAAATGCTACATATTTACAGTTGAACTGTGGAAAGTTAGCTGTAATCTTGTTATAGAGCCTGAAAGTATTCAAAATTTCCCCTGAATTAAAAGTTGTGGTTGCTGGGGCAGCACAATTTTTGAAGCATGACCCTCTAGTGGTAAGGGTCATTGCTTGGTGTGACTTAAAGCTTGGTCCATTAGGCATCAAAATGTGGGTTTGAATATGAGATCAACCACTTCATGCACATAAAACTGGAGGTTGCCTTTGTAACCAGTCAACCATTCCACCACCCTTGATTTTGTTTATTTGGCCTTTATTTTTTCAGTTGAAAATTTCAATGTAACAAATTCAACATAGGCACCATATAAAACTGGAGGTTGCCTTTGTAACCAGTTAACCATTCCACCACCCTTGATTTTGTTTATTTGGCTTTTTCAGTTGAAAATTTCAATGCAACAAATTCAACATAGGCACCATATCCAAATTATGGCTTTCATACGCAATTATGAAATTCTAGACTTATTCTCCTATTTGTTTGGATTATTCCTAGCAAATTAAATGTTCGAATGTTGAGCTGTAGTGCATTTGATTCCAGCAACTTTCACATATGTTTTCATTGATGAACTCAGGTAGGTTCCATCATTGGTTGTTGACGTCTGAAGCTAAACATCATAACTTATTTATGTTGAAACAATTCATTTCCACCGTGCTAAAGCATCATCACAATACACGGGGATGAGTTTAGTTTATTATAGATCTTTGCTTAAGAGTGGTTAGAATGGATGACTTGTAAAAGAAAATCGTTACAAAGGTTGGTTAACGTAAAGTTTTAGTGGATTTCCAGTGGCAAAAGTGTATAAAAGCTTTATAAAATGTTTATAGTAGAAGAATATGGTCTCTAATACCCTGGATGGTATAGAAGGAAGGTTAATCTTAGAAATGGTTTAATGAAACTCAGAATCATAATCTTTGCAACACTAAGATTGATAATTTGTTGATTACAAATTCTCTGACTCTTCTGAATGAAAAATACGGATTCTTTTGGGTTTTCTGTTACTGGAAAAATTCTGACCATTCCTGATCCCTTACCTAATGTTATCCGCATACTTCAATAATACAGGGAACAACATTGCAATTATAATGATGTGTGCCTTAATTAATTGATCCGAAAGACTTCAGTTCTTTATGTTATTTTTTAGAACAAATCTTCTGTATTGGATCATCCTATGCTACATAGACTCGGGTATGGGTGTCGGGTGTTATAAATTTAGGGGTACGCGGACTCGGAAAAAAAATATTATATTTTTATATTTTTAATCTAATATGTGAGATAAAATGGTACTATATGTAACTTATAGTGTCAAAATGACTTTTATAGTAATTATACAATAATATGCACATATAATAATTGTATTATATATAATTATATAAGAAGTATCTGTTGAAAAGTATCCGACACATATCCCATACCCTTGTCCAAGTGTCGGGTGTCCGACACGGGTATTTGATTTATTTTGAAGAGTCCGTGTAACATAGGGATCATCCCATATACCTAACTGAACAGGAACCAGTAGACGCAAAGTAAATACGTAGTCATTTCCTGGGCCTTTGATTTGTGCCACAGTTCATTGGTGAGATAGGTGCATGCTACTTTGTGCTCATGGATTCAACATCAAGTGTTGCATCTGGACCTGTGTACATTATTAAATTTATCATCTAGCATTTTGATGCAAGATAATCAATAATTCTGTTGTTACAGATCCATTTGTCCACTTTTGTAATGTGACCCATTCTACAATTATTTTGGGTGGATTATTTCCTTTTCATTTCCTCTTGATAAATATAGTCGTGTGGTTTGGCTTATAATTTTATTCAGTGTATGTTATGAACCTGGAAAACTTTTCGTGTGTTCATGATGCAGGACTTAGCTCTCTCTCTCTCTCTCTCCTTTACATGACAATGAACTTGACTAATATGCTTTGTCACTTAATATTCTTAGGTATGCGTTAAGGCCTCTCTACTTGTCTCAGGCATATCCTCAACTCTAGCTGCTGTTGTTGAGAATGGGTGTGCAAAGAGAACAACTTTTGATCAATCCAAGCGTAAATCCAGTTGCAGCGGTATGGTAATCAGATCTTAGTGTGTTGACTTTTGTTTTGGTTTTCTTTTTTCTTTTGTTTATTTAGTTTCTGGCCTGAAGCGCAGGGAGGGAAGAAAAAAAATGAAGTTGCACACAGATGTGCTAAACATCACAAAAGATTATTCTTAAAATTTGATACAGAAGAAAGGGAACGGAAATGAAGCAGAGATCCTTACTGCAACCTACATAGCTGTTGTATTTGGTGGACATCATCATTGAAGACAGTTTCATATCCCAAAAGATTTGAAGAGTGAATTTTTATATGCAATAATGGAGGTATAATCTCCTAGATGAACCCCCACAATAGTTCTGTACGATGACACACAGAAATTCACTTCCTAAGGAAATTCTTGATCAGAGTCTCAACTAGTCCATGGGTGACTTAAGAAGTGCTAAAGCTTCAAATGATTGTTGACCCTGATTTGCACATTAGATCATTGTATTTGTACCTCTTTTTTTTTAAAAAAAAAAAAAAAAAAACTGTGAAGCCGTTGAGTTAAGAAGCGCTCTCCTTCCCCGAAGTAGGAAAATTTAGATTTATTTTGTATTACATGTTTCCATAAAGTGATGAGCTGATTTTTGTATTCAATAATAGTTGAGGGGTAAAACTTTATTTAGTGGACAAATTTTCTTGATATATATATACATTATATATTGATAAATAAATATTATATACACCAAGCATCAGAATACAGTGGGACTAATGTATCTCACAGACCCAAAACTGGAAACTTCATATTCACCCTTCCTTTGGCAACAGCACCAGAAAAAGGTGTCACTAAGATTACTTGCCTCCAATGCTTACCTAATGTCTGATTCTTTGCCTTTCCTGGATCCTTCGGACTTGAACTTCTCATCAAAGTCATTCTCTTCCTCCTAAAACAATCAACCAATTCTCCTCCCATTCACCATTTATCTCTTCACCATCCTAACCACCACCACCAGACTTCGATGTCTCGCCACCGCGAGAGCAACCCTCATTTTGATCCTTCACAACTACCTCAGCCACCAGTTCGACACCCCCAACAACCACACCTTGTCCCCACCACCCATTCTCCCCCACCACGACATCCACACCTTGTCCCCACCCCCCATTCTCCCCCGCCACGACAACCACACCGTGTTCCAACCCCCCATTCTCCTCCACCGCGACAACCACACCATGTCCCCACCCCCCCTGCTGCTCCGCCGCGACGAGGTCGCCGACAAAAACAGCCTCCTCCGCTACAACTCAGCCCCACCGCTGGTAGTTTTCCTGTACACCAACAACCACAACATCAAACTCAAAAGCGGCCGGAGGAACATTATCCCTTACACCCAATATGGCCACCGGATCAAACCCAACACCTTCAACCACAACATGAGCCTGCGGCACCTATAAGCCAAACACGGCCACATCATCCAACTCAACCTGTCCAACCACAGCATCCAACTCATCAACAGGTCCACGTCCAGCCACCACCACCACACTACCGCCCACCAGACTCATCTCCAAGACTGCCACGACGACACAAAACCCGGCCTCACACATGGCTGATTGGAGTGTTCTGTGCACTTTTCTGGATCGCTGTGATCCTGGGAGGCGTGGTGGTTCTTATAGTCTACATCCTCTTCCGCCCTCGAAGCCCAAAATTTGATGTGGCAAGTGCCTCCCTCAACGCAGCCTACCTCGACATGGGTTACCTCCTCAATGCCGACATGACTTTTCTCGCAAACTTTACCAACCCAAGCAAGAAGGCAACTGTGGACTTCAGTTACATGTTCGTTAACCTTTACTTCCAAAACAGACTCATTGCCACCAGCTTCGTCGAACCTTTCTCAGCGTTGAAGGCAGAGTCGAAGTTCCGGAGTGTTCACCTTGTGAGTAGCCAGGTTGGTCTGTCTTCAGGACAGAGTCAGCAGCTTCAGCAACAGATAGCGAACAACAGAGTGAGGTTTGATGTCAAGGGTGTGCTCAAAACAAGGTCTAATTTGGGTAGTCTGTTTCGGTACTCGTATCGGTTGTATGGTCATTGCATCATTGAGGTCACTGCCCCTCCTAGTGGGATTTTGGTGGGTAAGAAGTGCACGACAAAGCGTTAAAAGAATAGTTCTGCTACATACACAAAAAAAATTCCGCACTGAAGAGAGATGAGAGTGTGGATCACTTACGAATGGACCCTTCTAATATGGTTTATGTTGCCCATTCATTTACTTATTTTTGTTTTTGAATTTTTGGAATACATTAAGAACAGATTGATGTGACATTTACTTTTTATTTTATTTTAAATAACAACTATCTTAATTGATCTTTTGCTTTAAATGATATGTAACATCACTCTTTCATTATTGATTTGATTGGTGAGTTTTGCAATGAAATTGAAATTATTCCCCGTAATAATTTAGTCGCTGTTTGTCAACTCAAGTTGGAGCTACCGTAGATACATACGACAAAACATGCTACAAAAGCACATAAGGACAAAATCAGATCGTGTGAGTGTTGAACCACATATGGTTGAATGTAAAATTACCAAAGTACCCACTAAAGCAGATCAATCAATACACAGTTGTATAGGCAAAGGATGACTAGGGCACACAAGTTCACAAAAGAAGGAGACGAAGCAGACGACGAAGAAGAAGAATGGAAGAGGAGGGCAAACGAAGTCGATCGAACCACAGATCCAGGTCAACACCGCTTCCAAAACGCCGCGAGCATCGTCTAGTCATGCCATCCAAGTCTGTTTGCATCTCTAATACGCATAAATCGATTTCTTTTGGGGGTTTCCTCTTCTTGCACCAGATCTTACTTGTGTGTTATATGTATGTTGAAAACCCATCCTTGTTGTGAAGCCTTTGTTGGAATATGCTTTTGTTGGTGTCATTGGAGTCATGAAATCCGAAATTAGGGCTTCAATTTTGAACTCCATTGTATGCCTGTTGTCACGCCCTGAGAATTTCTGTGACACGAGGAGCAGTATTTGAAGTGGCCAAATGTGCTGGAAGGTTCCGGAAGGAGCAAGAACGGGCTAGAGTATGCTGGAAGGCTCTAGAACGTGGTGGAAGGGTCTAGAGTGGCCTTGAAGATTCCAGAATGTGGAAGAACCTTGAAGTGTCCAGAGGAGTCTGGATGGGTCTGGAACATCCTAGAATATCCTGGAGAAGCCTACCATGTACTACACTAGTGTAAGAGAATTCTAGATTGTAGTAGAAGGGGTAGTTGTCCTAGATAGTTCTAGGGAGAGTTCTAGATGAGAGTTTGTAGCCCTTGGATCAAAATGATCCTAGCCGTCCATTAGGGAGGAGGATGGCTATATAAGGGTGAGGGGTCTCATTTGTTAGGCATCGAATGCTGGAGATCCAAGAGAGCTCTAAGAGTGAAACACTTGTGAGTGAAAGTGTGAGTGTGAGAGCCTTGTAAAGCTTTGTACACGACTATACTTGTAAATTCAACTTGTATAGTGAAGGCATTTCTTCCACCTAAACTTTGTGTTCAAGTTAGTGTGGTTGAGTGGTAAGGTTGACTTAGGTGCAACCAAGAGGGTTGAGAGGCATCTAAGGCCGCACGGTAGGCTTGCGAAGTCTAAGTCCGTGACAGTTGGTATCAGAGCAAAGGTGTACATGGCTACGTCGGGCGACGAAGAGAACGTCCCCAGGGTGAGGAAGCTCTCAACGAAGGAGTCGATGGCGGCATTGGAGGCACGACTTGAGGGGATGATGGAGATTGTGGCAGAACGGTTCACTAGGCTGGAGGAAGCTCTAGTTGGTCCTGGTAAGCCCACATCCCATGTTGGAGAATTTTTCACTCACTTTGCTAGCCTTATTGCTAGGGTGGAAGAGTTGGATGAGAAGGTTGACTCCTTCGAAGAAAGGGTGAACTTGTCTCTCTCAGAGGTAGTTAGAGACAGTCTCACCGAACGGAAGGCCCTAGAGGCGAGGGTGGCTAGCTTAGAAGTGGAGTTGGAGTTGTGCAAGAAGGCCGTCGTGGCTGGCAATGGAGGGAATTTGGCTCCAACCAGGAAGAAGGTTCGTGTGCCAGAACCTAAGAGCTATGATGGTGCAAGGGATGCCCGGGAGATCGACAACTTCCTTCGGAACATGGAGCGGTACTTTGAGAATGTCGACATCACGGATGAAGACGAGAAGGTGCAGACCGCTACCTTGTATCTGAAGGACACTGCAATGCTATGGTGGAGGAGGCGGTATGCCGACATGGAGAAGGGGCTGTGCAAGATAGAGACTTGGGCTGAACTCAAGAGAGAGTTGAAGAAGCACTTCTACCCTGTCAATGTCGAGTTCCAAGCATACAGGAAGCTGCGCAAGCTAAAGCATGTGGGGACATTGCGGGACTATGTGAAGGAGTATTCCGCGCTACTATTGGAGATCCCCGACATGGCAGAGAAAGAGGCATTGTATGGCTTCCTAGATGGGCTGCAGCCTTGGGCAACAAGAGAGTTGCAGAGTCAGGGAGTAAAAGACCTTGCAACCGCACTAGCAGAGGCGGAGAAGCTGGATGACTTCAAAGCGCTAGGGAAACCCAAGGGCAAAGGTGGGAGACAGTCTCCACCAACCACCGATGATGAGCACAGTGATGGAGAGTCCCAAAAGAGACGGGAACGGCGCAAGAATGGGCAACGCACCGGGTCTCCAAGGAAGAAGCGTGAAGGAAAAGGGCAGCTTGAGTGTTTCCTGTGCAACGGACCGCACCTAGTGAGGAACTGCCCAAAGAAGGCGCTAAGTGCCATGAAGAAGAAAGTGGCGAAAGCCTCCGATAGTGAAAGCGCTACAGCTGGGGAGCGTCCAACTTCTTGGGTCAATAACCAAGAAGAATGAGAAGATGGAAGCTCCGAGGAGCATCCAGAAGAAGGATGTGCTATACGTGGAGGTGAAGGTTAATGGAGTAACTTCACACGCGTTGGTGGATACAGGTGCTACACATAACTTTGTGAGCACTGGAGAGGCTAAGAGGCTGGGCTTGAAGGTCAAAGAGGACAAGGGTTGGTCCAAGCCAATGAATGCGAAGGCAACGCCAATCCAAGGTCTGGTGAGGAGTGCTGACATGACCATTGGGAGTTGGACTGGGCAGGTGGAGTTCACGGTCATTGACATGGATGACCACCCTATAATCCTAGGGATAGATTTTATGAGGAAGAACAATGTGATGCCAGTCCCGCACGCTGCAACCATGTTGTTGTTTGCAGGTGATCGACCATGTGAGGTCCTATTGGTGGTAAGGAGTCAGCTACTTAAGGACAAGGAGAAAGCACTTGCGGCAATGTAGCAGACTGAGCAGCATGGCAAGGGCAAGGGCGAAGAAGCAAGCACCAGCAACAGCGGACAAAGATCATATCGAGACGTGGTGGCTCGGTATGCTTCTGTGTGACGAGGGCGTCACGGGATTGGGTGGGGGAGAGTGTCACGCCCCGAGAATTTATGTGACACGAGGAGCAGTATTTGAAGTGGCCAAATGTGCTGGAAGGTTCCGGAAGGAGCAAGAACGGGCTAGAGTATGCTGGAAGGCTCTAGAACGTGGTGGAAGGGTCTAGAGTGGCCTTGAAGATTCCAGAATGTGGAAGAACCTTGAAGTGTCCAGAGGAGCCTGGATGGGTCTGGAACATCCTACAATATCCTGGAGAAGCCTACCATGTACTACACTAGTGTAAGAGAATTCTAGATTGTAGTAGAAGGGGTAGTTGTCCTAGATAGTTCTAGGGAGAGTTCTAGATGAGAGTTTGTAGCCCTTGGATCAAAATGATCCTAGCCGTCCATTAGGGAGGAGGATGGCTATATAAGGGTGAGGGGTCTCATTTGTTAGGCATCGAATGCTGGAGATCCAAGAGAGCTCTAAGAGTGAAACACTTGTGAGTGAAAGTGTGAGTGTGAGAGCCTTGTAAAGCTTTGTACACGACTATACTTGTAAATTCAACTTGTATAGTGAAGGCATTTCTTCCACCTAAACTTTGTGTTCAAGTTAGTGTGGTTGAGTGGTAAGGTTGACTTAGGTGCAACCAAGAGGGTTGAGAGGCATCTAAGGCCGCACGGTAGGCTTGCGAAGTCTAAGTCCGTGACACTGTGCAGCAACCAGTTTGTCGACTAAGATGTTCAAAAATCAACAACCAATTTCTCCACACAAACCTTTTTTTTCCTGATTTTTTTGTACAAATTTCCTTAACTATTATTTTTGGTTTTTTTTTTTTTTGTTACCTAGGTAGGCAACCTATGAGGGGGGATGAATTGGGTAATTAAAAAATATGAGTAGAAAATTGATTGCAATTAAACAAGTAAATAAATTCAGCAAGCAATCAATTATACCGGTAGTAGATTAGAAATGGAGAAGAGCTGAAACACAAAGATTTATAGTGGTTTGGCTCACTGGCCTACGTCCACTCCTCAAGGTATCTCCTTGAGAATTCCTCCACTATGAATCGAATCAATACACCACCGAGCTTTACCTAGCTTGTGGATTTTTAAACATGACTTATTTTATCTGTTGAGGACCTCTTAACTAAATGTCTCACCTTACAAGTGTTTCACTCAGAAATAAGGAAATAAGAATAAGAAGTACAACTATCATCTTTTACAGAATTTTTCTCTTAAAAGATAAATATGAAAGTGAAGGAGCAGAAGGATTTTTGAATACACTCAGATATGAAAGTGGAAGTATAATAGAGTATGATAAATGAAAGTTATTGAATGCTCAGATTTTCTGTGTTGGAGAGCGAGTGCTTTCAGATCTGGAGAGCTTTTTCCATTATAGAATTAATGGCTTCTAGCCGTTGAAGAGAAGCATGATGAGTCTTCTAGCTGTTGGAGAAGATCATGGATGATATCTTCTAGTTGTATAGAGCAGGGCATAGGTGATATCTTCCAGTCGTAAGGAGCAGAGCATGAGTGTGCACAGGCTGTCATCAAGTCTTTGGAAGTGGAGCCTCATTAAATACACAAACTCATAAGTCAAATCTTGGAAATTGGTAGAAGAAGATATTGTGTCATAAAAGTCTGCTTATAGATCAGAAATGATGGCTATTCTGTGCATAGATTAGAAAAAGTGGCTAGATTTGAGTTGTGTCAAAATAAATTTGACTGGGCGGCTGGGTTTTTTGAAACCCAGATTTAAGGGTGTCGACCCCTGTAAATAGGGTGTCGACCCTTTGCTTCTCTATGTGATTTCCAAGTGTTCCTGGTGTCGACCCTTTCGTAACTAGGTGTCAACCCTTTATTTGCTGGAAGTCTGAATGTATACTGAAATTTAGTATCAACCTTTATCATTCTTGGTGTCGACCCTTACTGTTAGATTTTCTGAGCCTTGTATACTGAAATTTAGTATCGACCCTTGTCATTCTTAGTGTCGACCCTTGTTGTTGGATTGTCTGAGCCTTGCATACTGAATTTTAGTGTCGACCGTTGTCATTCTTGGTGTCGACCCTTGGTAGCTGCAACACTTAGGCATTGTGTACTTCATTCTGGTATCAACCCTTGCTGTCAACCCTTAGACCTTTTTAAAGTGCAAATAGTGTTTTGCATACAAGTGCTACATGTTTTTGAGGTACCAATATTGATGAGAAATTGACAATTTTGAAGCATTTATCTATTAGAGACAATGAAGAGCAATGATATAATATTATTTTGAAAACTTTGAATAAGAAAATGAGTTCAAAATATTATTCGATAATCAAAATCAATAAGAATTTAAATTCAAGTAACCTTGGGACTAACATTTTTTTTTTTCCACTTCGTAATGCAACGAAGAACAAAACAAATTTCGTTATACTATAACAACAAATTTTTGCTTCCGGCTATATTGTTTTTTTTGTATGCGTTATTATTGTTTTTATTTTTATTTTTTTAAATTTTAGCTTTCCAAAATCCATATAACAGGTTTTTGGTTGCAGGGTACAACATGAACTATTATTGTCCATATATATATATATATATATATATATATTTTACTACAGTTCGTAATGTAACCAATGCATATCAGTTTGTTTTTTTTTTTTTTTCTTTCTTTGATATGCTTTTTCGTATGTTGTAAATTTTTTACATTAGTTTTTTCCAAAATCCATATCACTAGTTTATTCTTTAATTTTTTTTTTCTTGTTATGCATTTCCTACTACAACCAAGATCCAAATGCTTTTTGTAATACAACCAACAAATTTATGCTTTCGGTCTTTGATTTTTTTTTTTAATTCATTTAACAAGGCACTCTGTTGTCTAATTTATTTTTACAAATGTTCATATAAATTTCTTCGACAGGCTTCATTTTTGCAAACCTAGATTTCTTCCAAAGCCATTTGCTAATTCAAAAACCAAGTGCTCAAGCCATTTGCAATTTGATGTAAAGTGTAGGTTACACTGCATTTATTTGTTTATAGAAAGACCATTGTTACATAGGTTAAGCAGTATTCTTTTACAGTGCAAACTACTTTTACAAACAACTGCCACAGAACGACAAGCATATATTTTTCCAACATTGGAAACCAGTGTTACCTTACAAACCAGTATTCATTTTTGTTACATAGGTTTTGCCAAATCTGTTATTTGTCATGTTAGGAAAATGAATTTTATTGACTGCAACCTTGCTAATCAATTAGGTTTTGGTCATTGTGTAATTTGTCATTTTTCTTATCTTACAAGTGGTGATGAAACCACTATTTGTTAGAAGTGATGATGAAACCACTTAGGTTCAGTGGCATCATGCATCTCATGAGTAAAGTGTAGGCCACACATTCCTATCCATTTCCAAATATAGCCATATATTTTTGTTTTCCATGTTTAATACATTCATATGACTTATGTTTAGGACACTCATATCTACATACTACATCCACGTTTGGTTTTCATGTTTCCTTATTTTATTAGACACATACCACAAGAAATTTGTATTTGTTTGGCGCCCAATTTCATAAACACATGCTTATTTGGACACATTGACAATTATAAAACGAAAACACACTGTCATATGCCTTGTCCTGTTCTTGTACTCTTATACGTGACAAAACAAAGTATAACTTCTTTTATATCAACTGGCACATCTACTACATGGCCACGTCGCATGTGTGCTTGTGGTTATGGTTAATGTCTTGTTAAGATTTCGAGATCTCACAAAAATCCAGGACGTGCTTACTACAAGTGTCCTTGTCTTGTGGTGAGTACACCCTTTATTTTCGGTGATAAATTTCATTTCATCTGGACCAGTTAACTAATACATTTGTAAAAAAATTCCGTCAACAATGTTTAAGTTGGATTGGTTGGTGCGACGAACCCAGGAGACAGAACACCGAGTATGACTCCGCCACTAACAACATTGTCATGCACTTACGGGATGATGTCATTCACATTTAACAAACGCTGTGAATCTTGAAAACCATTGTTTCTGTGTTGTGCATTGTAGTCGTAATTTTGTTGTTGCGTATGTAAAACTGATCCAAGTTTAGTAGCACAGTTGCAAAGCTACGAATGTAATGGCTTATGTTTGTTGTGGACTTGCTGGCTTTTTGCATGACATGTAATGTATGTGATTTGGAGCTACATAACTGTTTGTCTTCATTAGTACGTAATATTTTTTGTGTTATGTCACAATGCCTACTCTATTTTATTGAGCAAATAGGGTTGGGTGAGTAGTACGTATACATATATAAATTGGGTACTTACGCTTTCATGTATCCATGCATAGTCGTTATGGCTTCCACACATACTTCACCACGTACAGCGTCGAAAAATAAAGGGATTGCAAGGGGTGGACCAATCATTATTGACGACATAGACCATGTTTACAAAGATGTGTGGGATACTGAATCCACAAGGATTTTCTTAGAGCTTATTTCCGATGAGATTATTGGGGGAAACCGCCCATTTATGGTTTTGAGCACCGTTGGGTACAAGTCATTGGCGAAAAAGTTTGAAAAAAAAAGAGGCAGAAAACATGATGTCAAATAATTGAAGAACAAGTATGCGAACTTGAAAAAAGATTGGACTGCTTGGATAAAGTTAATGGATCGTACCAAAGGAATTACAGGAATTGGATTTGACAATGAAACTGGCTTGTTTCAGGCTTTCGATGAATGGTGAGAGAGGATGGAAACGGTATAGTATGCACACATTTTATTTTATTTTTAAATTCTGCATTGTTTTTTTGTTTATTTCCTGTTCTTAACATGGTTTTGCAAATTTTGTTGTTTTTCCTGTTTTGTAGATAAACAAGACTTGTGTAAAGTTCAAGATGAAACCTTTGGAGCACTGCGAATTGATGGAGATTGTCTTTACAGGGGCTGCTGTAACCGATAAACATCATTGGACTCTGGGTGAGAAGATTGTCGAAGATAACGAGTGATCTTCTGATTCGGTTTAGAGCCTTGGTATGTGGCCATTCACAGATCCAATCTTTTCAATTGGGATTGAAGTGGAGGCTGAATCGTCAATGGAAAGTGTTGAAATGGGGGGAAAAGGAAAAAGACAACCACAAGTTCTAGAAAGTCGCGGAAGCTGACTAGTGGAGCATCTATTATAGCTGAAAGCATGAACAATCTCACCAATGTCATGCAGAGTCAAAGGCACTAAACTAGTAATGAGTCGTTGTATACCATTTAAGAGTGCATGAAGAGGCTGAAATCCATTCTTTCCCTTATTGGTACACCGCTGTTCCACTTTGCATCGTTGCTGATGGATAACACCAATTACTGCGAGGTTATGATGTGCTTGTGAGAATATATTGTGAATATATTGTGAATATATTGTGAATCTTACAAACTAACCTAGAGTCCTATTAGAGACATGATTGTATTAGAGTCCTATTAGAGTCATCATCGTATTGTATTTCCTTTTTGGTTTAGGAGTTAGGACTATATATTCTAAGGTCTGATTGTAATCAAAGATACAATTGAATATAGAGAAATACAGAAATTTACATGGTATCAGAGCTTTGTCCGAAACCCTAGGTCTGGCCTTGATCATTCGAATCATTCGAACCCTAGGTCTGGCCTTGATCATTTGAATCATTCGAAGTTCTTCGTTCCTGCTTGCTGGGTCTGTCTGGGTCGATCAAAGCCAGCCTTCTTTGGTCGTGACAGTTGTGACGCCTTCTCTGGGTCGTGACAGCCCTCGAAGTAAGCCTTCTCTGGTCGTGATAGTTGCGACGCCTTCTCTGGGTCATAACAATTGCGATAGCCCTCTCTATCTTCGCTGAAATCGCGATTGCCTCCTAGTGCTGGGTCTGACGTCGTGAGTCTACCTAGGCTTGAGGGATCTATCTCACTCTCTTGTGACCTCTGTGTTGGCTCTCTCTCTCTGGTCTTTACTCTAAGTTTTGCTCTCTCTACCTTTGGTTTTGTTCTGTGTGCTGATTTCAGTCCACCTTTGGATTATTACAAGTTGACCCCTCAACCTTTGTGGATTTTATCATTATGCCCCATCAGTTCCCTTTTCTTTTATTTCTAGTTCATTATAATGTCAGAAGATAAAATCCAAGCTTACAAGTGACAACTATGCTTATTGGTCTAGTATTATGAGAAATTTTCTTCTCGATTGAAAAAAATGGGGATATGTTTCTGGGTCTATTCATCGTCCATCAGATCCCAAACAAGAAGACTATCTGAGTTCCTGTGACACTTGGGATTGTGATAATGCTCAAGTTTTGACCTGGTTCGATAACTCTGTAGATGACTGTATCGGGATGATGTTCTCTAAATATAGCATTGCCAAAGAGGTGTGGGATTACTTACAAAGTGTTTATTAGCAGTCCAACTTTGCCAAACGATATGAGTTAGAAACAGCTATTCAGGGAGCTCGTCAACGGGATCTGTCTATTCAAGACTTCTACATTAAGATGACAGGCCTCTGGGATTAGCTGGCTTTCATGGAACCATCTAGCCTCAAGACACTAGACGCTTATGTTGAGTTTCGGGGGCAAGGTTGTTTAGTGCAATTCTTAATGGCTCTCTCATCTCAGTATGAGGTTATCCGTGGTGGCATCCTTCATCAGTCTCCTCTTCCCTCTGCAGATGCTATTGTTTGTGAGCTCCTCTTCGAGGAAAACCTGTCTTAAGACGGCTAGTCAGACTCTGTCTCTATCTGCCTTTTTGGCTTCTACTTCGTCTCCTCTACTGTCGAACCCCCCACCTCATCAGCTTCAGGCCAATGTAAAGCCCAAGAAGGGCCCACTAGCCTCTGATGAGTGTGCTTTTTGCTATCAGAAGGGTCATTAGAAGTACAACTGTCCTAGGAAGGGCCGTCAGTCTGCTCAGTTTTCTCAGCCGCCTTAGCCACAGTCACGAGGTCCTGTTCAGAGTACTTTTCGTCCACCTGCTGCTTATACTACCTCTGCCCCTGCTTCTGATCCTAACTTAGCTTACTTGAGTGCCCAGATTGCTCAGTTTCAGCATCTCTGGTCTACCTCTTAGCCATTTTCATCTGTCTCTACTCTCACCTCTCCTCGTTCAGGTTTGCTTAGGTCCTCTTCAGGTATTCCTTCCACTGTTTGGCTTTTTTATTATGGTGCTTCTCATCATATAACTCCTCACCTTTCCTTACTCCAAAATTGTATCCCTCATCCCTTTCCTATTACTATCAATACTGCTAATGGGTCTAGTATGTCTGTCCTATCTATTGGGTCTGTTTTACCCTCTGTTATGTCTGCTGTTACTCTTCTCTCTATTCTTTATGTTCCTCAACTATCTGTTAGCTTGCTTTCGATCAGTCAGCTTGATGCTTCTGATTTTGATGTTATCTTTTCTTCTTTTGTCTGTTGTGTGCAGGATCGGGTATCCAAGAAGCAGATTAGGACCAACCGTAGAGTTGGAGATCTCTATGTGGTAAAAAGCCTGCATTTTCCTCGGTCTACCTCCCTGGTTGCACTTTCATTTTTTCAGTTAGATTCTCAGTCAAATCAGTTTTATTTTTGGCATTCTTGCTTAGGTCATTTGTCTGTTGACTGCTTGTGGCCTTTAGCTCAATCCAGATTGTTAGGTAAAGTTTTTCCTAGTCAAATTAATGAGTACCGAGGATGTAAACTTGCTAAAATGACAACTTTACCTTTTAATACTAGTACTTCTATTTCTGCTTCTCCTTTTTCTCTTATACATACTGACGTCTGGGGACCTTCTCCTATTCCCACTAAAGGGGATTCTGCATATTATGTGTCTTTTGTTGATGATTGTACCCACTACGCCTGGGTTTATCTTATGGCTCATAAATCTGACTTCTACCAAGTATATCGTAGCTTTCAGTCTATGATCACTACATAGTTTACGGCCACAATTAAAATACTCCAGTCTGACTTGGGTGGGGAATACTTTAAAACTGAATTCTGTGAGTATTTAGCCAAATTGAGCACCATTCACCAAACCTCCTGTCCTAATACCCCTGCCCAAAATGGTCGTGCTGAGTGTAAACACCGTCATCTCCTTGAGATAGCTCGGTCTCTTCTTCTCTCTGCTTCTATTCTGGCACTATTCTGGGGTGATGCAGTTCTTACTACTGCTTTCCTCCTTAATCGCATGTCGACTCCCTTACTCTTCAGTCGATCCCCTTATGAGGCTTTGTATTTCCAACCTCTCAATTATTCACACCTGTGTGTCTTTGGGTTTGTTTGTTTTGTCCTACTTCCTCGTAAAGATTGGACCAAACTCAGTACCCGGTTTGTCTTGTGTGTCTTTTTGGGTTATAGTCTTACTCAGAAAGGCTATCGCTGTTACGATCCTGTCTCTTATCGCCTTTATGTCTCTCGTCATGTTGCCTTTTCGAACGTTTGTCTTACTTTTAGCTTCCCCCTCTCACTGCTCCAGTATTCAAAGAGGATTTGGTTCACATTGACCCATTTCCTTATGAGGTTTCGTCTGATGAATACATCTCCACTGTTTTCCTTGAGCTTGTTCCATCTTCTTCTCCTGCTTCACCTCTGGCTGCTTCTCTTCCTTCGGCTTCTTCTTCTCCTCTATTATTAGTTTATTCTCGTCGCAAGGCTTCTCCTCCACTGGTTGTCTCTGCCCCTGCTGCTGCTCCTCTTGCTTCTGACAACTCCAATCTTGTTGAACACCGATATCGAGCGTGTCATTCTCTAAACAGGTTAGGTTGGTCTAATACATATTTTGCTGCTTCCTATCATACTTTTTTGTCTACTATTCACTCTTCTTCAGAACCTTAGTCTTACAAAGAGGCATGTCAAGATCCTCATTGGGTTCACGCTATGGAGGATGAGTTGTCTGCTCTACAGAAAACTAGTACTTGGGAGCTGGTTCCTTTGCCTGCTGGTAAGAACTTGGTTGGTTGCAAATGGGTCTACAAAGTCAAAACTCATTCTGATGGGTCTCTTGAGCGTTACAAAGCTCGTCTGCTTGCCAAAGGTTTCTCCCAAGACTATGGTATTGATTATGAGGAGAGATTTGCTTCTGTTGCCAAGATGACTACTGTCTGTACTTTGATTTCTATCGCTGCTATTCATTCTTGGCCTTTTTATCAAATGGATGTTATGAATGCTTTTCTTAATGGCCATCTCACCGAGGAGGTTTACATGTGTCTTCCTCCTGGCCTTCTCTATTCATCTGGCCAAGTTTGTCGTCTTCGGCATGCTCTGTATGGTCTGAAGCAGTCTTCTCGTGTTTGGTATGATCGCTTTTAGACTGTTGTTACCGAGCTTGGGTTTCATTCTTCTGCTTCTGACTCTGCTTTATTTCTGAGACATACATCGGTTGGTTTTGTTGCTCTCTTACACTATGTAGATGATATGATCATCACTGGTTCTGACTCTTCTGTTATCTCTGAGGTCAAACAGCATGTCTTTCGCACATTCGAAATGAAATATCTGGGTTCATTACGATATTTTCTTGGTATTGAGGTTGCTTCTTCTCCAAAGGGCTATTTTCTGTCTCAGGCTAAGTATGCTGATGAAATCATTCACCGTGCTGGTCTTACCGATACTAAGGTTTCTGATACACCTATTGAGCTTAATGTGAAGCTTAATTCTACTGATGGTGTCCCTCTGGATGATCCCACTTTATATCGCGAGTTTGTGGGTTGTTTAATTTATCTGACTGTCATTCACCCTGATCTTGCTTATGTTGTTCATGTGGTTAGTCAGTTCGTTTCTGCTCCTCGCTCTACTCATTGGGCTGCTTTGGTTTACATTCCTTGCTATCTCAAGGGTACCATATTTCAGGGCTTACTATTGTCCTTTACTTCCTCTTTGGACTTGGTGGCCTATGCTGACTCTGATTGGGCTGGTGATGTTACTGATCGCAAGTCTACGTCTGGTTTTTGTATATTTCTTGGTGATTCCTTGATCTTTTGGAAAAGCAAGAAACAATCAGTCGTTGCTCGCTCTACTGCCGAAGCTAAATATCATGCTATGGCTCATGCCACTGCTGAGATTGTTTGGCTTCATTGTCTTTTGTCTGATTTGGGTGTCTCTTAGTCTTCTCTGACCTCTCTATATTGTGACAACCACAGTGTTGTTCAGATTGCCCATAATACTGTCTTCTATGAGCAGACAAAAATGTTCGCCAACATCTGCAGTCTGCCTCTATCTTGTTTCTTTTCATCCCTTCGGCTTTGCAACTTGCGAACTTCTTTACCAAGACTCACACTACTGCTCGGTTTCAGTTTCTTCTTAGCAAACTCTCCATGTTTTCTGCTAAAACACCTTTAGTTTGAACGGGGGTGTGATAATATATTGTGAATATATTGTGAATCTTACAAGCTAACTTAAAGTCCTATTAGAGGCATGATTGTATTAGAGTCCTATTAGAGTCATGATTGTATTGTATTTCCTTTTTGGTTTAGGAATCAGGGCTATATATTCTAAGGTTTGATTGTAATCAAAGTTACAATTGAATATACAGAAATACAGAAACTTACAGTGCTAGCCCGATGATGAGCATATTATCAGATGGCTTTTGCAGAAGCAACTACAAAGCTGCGCTGGAGCTTCTTTTGCAGACCTCTTTAGTGCACGACGAGTTTGATGACTGCTGGGAGGAGGCCATGGTTTGGGCTACTGCTGTTCTATTGTAACTTGCTGGATGTGTTATGATGTTTTTAGGACAACCTGTTTGCTGTGTTAGATCATTAGGACATGTTTAAGTTTTATTTGAGGTTTTTTTTTTTCGTTTTCCATATGTCATATGTCGTGAAGAACATACTTGCGTTGCACTAATGTTGGTTGGTTGCCTTGGACTAATTTTTCATTTTTTTAAAAAAAGTTCTGAATGCAGTATGGAATGGATGGTTTATGCATGTTCAATTGACAGATTGCACATTTTTTAATGGTTATTCTTCTTTGGTCACATTTATATCTTACCCGTTTGTGAAATGGTTAAACAAGTTCACAGTTACAATAATGATTTTAACATTGGACATATGTGTTGCAGGCCTCGCTGAAGTCGTGGCCATGTCCAACGGATGACTTCGTTGAGCAAATAAATCAAATGATTGTATAGATACAACAACAAAATAATTGGATGTACGTACAAGCATGTCGGTATGTACAAGACTATTATGAAAAATACATGTTAAAAACTCCATGTCGAATATCAATATTGACTAAACATGCATGGATATGTGAATTATTCGATGGACACCTTGGCCGTTTTGAAGAAAATGAAGAAAATGTATGTATGTCAAAGGAAGTATTTTCTTCATTGTGTGACACGTTAGTTATAGATTTCAGTCTATGCGTTTGTCAACGTAGCCATGGATTAGCCATGGAAGAAAGTGTTGCAATGTTCATCCACGTGTTGAGAGGGTTTAAGAATAGAGCCATCCAAGAAGGGTTTTAACATTCGGAGGAAACTGTATCACAGCACGTTCATAACATTTTGAAGGCAATGAAGAAGTTTATAGTTGTACATTCTAGGCTAACAACAAATCAAATTGTTCAACATCTTTACTTGCGGTAAAAAATGAAATACCTACTATTCAAGGTACAACTTTCATATCTACACAATAACATACAGTTTCTTTACTTTCAGCTTCCCCCTCTCACTGCTCCAGTATT
Organism: Camellia sinensis; assembly: GCF_055761805.1. NCBI lineage: Eukaryota > Viridiplantae > Streptophyta > Magnoliopsida > Ericales > Theaceae > Camellia > Camellia sinensis. The sequence goes on from NC_138965.1 coordinate 212,446,560, forward strand.
CAAAGAGGATTTGGTTCACATTGACCCATTTCCTTTTGAGGTTTCGTCTGATGAATACATTTCCACTGTTTCTCTTGAGCTTGTTCCATCTTCTCCTCCTGCTTCACCTATGGCTGTTTCTCTTCATTCGGCTTCTTCTCCTTCTCTGTTATTAGTTTATTTTCGTTGCAAGGCTCCTCTTTCACTGGTTGTCTCTGCCCCTGCTGCTGCTCCTCCTGCTTTTGACAACTCCGATCTTGCTGAACATCGATATCGAGCATGTCATTCTCCAAACAGGTTGGGTTGGTCTAATACATATTTTGCTACTTCCTATCGTACCTTTTTGTCAGCTATTCACTCTTTTTCAGAACCTCAGTCTTACAAAGAGGCATGTCAAGATCCTCATTGGGTTCACGCTATGGAGGATGAGTTGTCTGCTCTACAGAAAACTAGTAGTTGGGAGCTGGTTCTTTTGCCTGCTGGTAAGAACTTGGTTGGTTATAAGTGGGTTTACAAAGTCAAGACTCATTCTGATGGGTCTCTTGAGTGCTACAAAACTCGTTTGGTTGCCAAAGATTTCTCCCAAGACTATGGTATTGATTATGAGGAGAGATTTGCTTCTGTTGCCAAGATGACTACTGTCTGTACTTTGATCTCTGTCTCTGCTATTCGTTCTTGGCCTTTTTATCAAATGGATGTTAAGAATGTTTTTCTTAATGGCCATCTCACCGAGGAGGTTTACATACGTCCTCCTCCTGGCCTTTTCTATTCCTCTGGCCAAGTTTGTCATCTTCGGCATGCTCTGTATGGTTTGAAGCAGTCTCCTCGTACTTGGTATAATCACTTTTAGACTGCTGTTACCGAGCTTGGGTTTCGTTCTTCTACTTCTGACTCTGCTTTATTTCTGAGACATACATCGGTTGGTTTTGTTGCTCTCTTACTCTATGTGGATGATATGATCATCACTGGCTCTGATTCTTCTGTTATCTCTGAGGTCAAACAGCATGTCTTTCGCACCTTCGAAATGAAATATCTGGGTCCATTACGGTATTTTCTTGGGTATTGAGGTTGCTTCTTCTCCAAAGGGCTATTTTCTGTCTCAGGCTAAGTTTGCTAATGAAATCATTCACCGTGCTGGTCTTACCGATACTAAGGTTTCTGATCCACCTATTGAGCTTAATGTGAAGCTTAATTCTACTGATGGTGTCCCTCTAGATGATCTCACTTTATATCACGAGCTTGTGGGTTGTTTAGTTTATCTGACTGTCACTCGCCCTGATCTTGCTTATATTGTTCATGTGGTTAGTCAGTTCGTTTCTACTCGTCGCTCTACCCATTGGGCTGCTTTGGTTCACATTCTTCGCTATCTCAGGGGTACCATATTTCAGGGCTTACTATTGTCCTTTACTTCCTCTTTGGACTTGGTGGCCTATGCTGACTCTGATTGGGCTGGTGATGTTACTGATCGCAAGTCTACGTCTGGTTTTTGTATGTTTCTTGGTGATTTCTTAATCTTTTGGAAAAGCAAGAAACAATCAGTCGTTGTTCGCTCTACTGCCGAAGCTAAATATCGTGCTATGGCTCATGCCACTGCTGAGATTGTTTGGCTTTATTGTCTTTTGTCTGATTTGGGTGTCTTTTAGTCTTCTTCGACCTCTCTCTATTGTGATAACCACAGTACTGTTCAGATTGCCCATAATACTGTCTTCTATGAGTGGACAAAATTGTTTGCCAACATCTGCAGTCTGCCTCTATCTTGCTTCTTTTCAACCATTCGGCTTTGCAGTTTGCAGACTTCTTCACCAAGACTCACACTACTGCTTGGTTTAAGTTTCTTCTTAGCAAACTCTCCGTGTTTTCTGCTAAAACACCTTGAGTTTGAACGGGGGTGTGATAATATATTGTGAATATATTGTTAATCTTACAAGCTAACTTAGAGTCCTATTAGAGGCATGATTGTATTAGAGTCCTATTAGAGTTATGATTGTATTGTATTTCCTTTTTGGTTTAGGAGTTAGGGCTATATATTCTAAGGTCTGATTGTAATCAAAGATACAATTGAATATACAGAAATACAGAAACTTACAGTGCTAGCCCGATGATGAGCATATTATTGGATGGCTTTTGCAGAAGCAACTACAAAGCTACGCTGGAGCTTCTTTTGCAGACCTCTTTAGTGTACGACGAGTTTGATGGATGCTGGGAGGAGGCCACGGTTTGGGCTACTGCTATTCTATTGTAACTTGCTGGATGTGTTATGATGTTTTTAGGACAACCTGTTTGCTGTGTTAGATCAGTAGGACATGTTTAAGTTTTATTTGAGTTTTTTTTTTGTCTGCCATATGTCATATGTCGTGAAGAACATACTTGCGTTGCACTAATGTTGGTTGGTTGCCTTGGACTAATTTTCTATTTTTTTAAAAAAAGTTCTGAATGCAGTATGGAATGGATGGTTTATGCATGTTTAATTGATAGATTGCACATTTTTTAATGGTTATTCTTCTTTGGTCACATTTATATCTTACCTGTTTGTGAAATGGTTAAACAAGTTCACAGTTACAATAATGATTTTAACATTGGACATATGTGTTGCAGGCCTCGCTGAAGTCGTGGCCATGTCCAACGGATGACTTCGTTGAGCAAATAAATCAAATGATTGTATAGATATAACAACAAAATAATTGGATGTACGTACAAGCATGTCGGTATGTACAAGAGTATTACGAATAATACATGTTAAAAACTCCATGTCGAACAGCAATATTGACTAGACGTGCATGGATATGTGAATTATTCGATGGACACCTTGGCTGTTTTGAAGAAAATGTATGTATGTCAAAGGAAGTATTTTCTTCATTGTGAGACACGTTAGTTATAGATTTTAGTTTATGTGTTTGTCAACGTAGCTATGGATTAGCCATGGAAGAAAGCGTTACAATGTTCATCCACGTGTTGAGAGGATTTAAGAATAGAGCCATCCAAGAACGGTTTTAACATTCGGGGGAAATTGTATCACAGCACGTTCATAACATTTTGAAGGCAATGAAGAAGTTTATAGTTATACATTGTAGGCCAACGACAAATCAAAATGTTCAACATCTTTACTTGCGGTAAAAAATGAAATACCTACCATTCGAGGTATAACTTTCATATCTACACAATAACAAACAGTTTCTTTACGTCAAAGCTTTGGCATATATTGAATTTTGTTTTTCTGTTTTATTTGCAAAGCAGGATTGTATCAGCGTGTTGGATGGCGCACGTGTTGTTGTGAAAGTGACGGGGCCTGATACAACGATATATGTTGGACGCAAATACTGTCACACCCAAAATATCATGGCCATGCTTGATTTCGATATTTGTTTTACATTCGTATCACTTGGATGGGAAGGCAGTCTGCAATACAGTTGAATTTTTGTTGAAACAATCAACAATGAAAATGCGTTGTTTCCGCACACGGAGGAAGGTATGGACAACTTTTTAAAAAATGGTGAATATGTAGTTGTATGGAGGGAAAGCTTACAGTGTTATTTGTTTACATCCGACAGGAAAATATTATCTCGTTGATGCTGGCTATCCTAGCCGAACAGGTTATCTCGCATCGTTCAAGGGCTACCGTTATCACCAACAAGATTTTCGGTGAGGGGAAAGGAATGCAGTGAACCCACAGAAATTATTTAACAAGGTATACTCCCTGTTGCAGAGTGTCATTGAATGAACGTTCGGGGCATGGAAAAATCAATGGGGTTTATCAAAAATATGTCTCGCTATAATTTTGCGACTACGCAAGTGCATTTAGTTGGTACGTCGATGGCTTTACATAACTACATACGTAGAAATACTAGCAATCCAACCACTGTTCAGCTAATAATAACTGAGGACGACGCGACAACCATAATCAATGCCATACCTTTGGCAGCACATGGAGAGAATGGATTAATGGTTGGGGATGTTGACCCACATATGGCAAGCGTGCTCCTTCTCATAAGAGATCGTTTGGTCTACATGCACAACCATGGCATGTTGGGAAATATATTGAGGGAAGTCTGTAAATTACATTGAATCCAAGGCAATTTTTGTTGTTATTTGTACTTGTATGGAATTATAGCACCACGTTTAATATTTATGGTATAGTTGGTACATAAGTTATGTATTTAAGTATGTACGTTTCGAATATGGTAGGTTTATGCATTGTCCATTGACAGAGAAGTAATTACCAAAAACTTATTGTGGTATGTATTAATTGACAGAAAAATAATATGTACAAACTTTTCCCGTATATGGAAAATAAATTTCATTAATTAGTGTATGTGCGACGTTTTTTTTTTTGGTTGGGATATGCAAAAGTGCCCTGGTGTTTTGTTGGTTGATGTATGAAAATGCCATACTGGAAGTGTACATAATTCTCCAAATAACACAAGATACTAGTCACATACAAAATAAATTTTCCCTTAAGTACAATCCATTGTCACAGTGGAATTAAGAAGTGTACATATTTTTGCTATTGGAAATCAGCAACCAGTACAAACAAAATTTGATAAAACGCACAACAAATGGAAAAAAAAAAAATTATGCAATTTTGTAATTCCGTTGCAATTTCTGTGACAAAGTAAAAAATTGGAGGTGTTTTTTGAAATATCTAACTGGAGGGCAATTTTGTCATTTTAGTTTTGAAAACACCATTTCCAATGCCAAAAAACCAAAAAAGCCAAACCACAAACCAAACAAACTTTTAGTCCTAAGCTAAAAAACGTTGAAAAAATCAAAAAATCAACTAAAAAAATCATTGTTAAACGAAGGTTAAAATATATACATTTATTTAATTTAATTTAATATAAAATCTTTGATAAGACAAAATGGCGAAAAAAGACTTGTGGCCGACCTCAATTTGATTTGATTTGGTTACTACAACCAAAATTAAGATTAAACCACTTAGTTTTGTTTGGAGGACCAATATGGGCGGCAATTTTAATTTGTGTAGTTTTTACCCGAAAAACACCATTATAGCTCTCTGTAATGCACGACTATACAACAAGAAACAGGCCATCCCCTTCATGCAGATTGATAGATTTCCTGAGAACGGAAATAAATTTTCCGACCAGCGAGAAAGTAAAGAGAAGGCATTACAGAGCACACAAAAATATGATGCAATATCAGGAAACCAAGACAAATTACACGTCCACAGCGGTTATACACTGAGTCGATAGGATAATTATAGCTCACGCTGTGTATAAAATGAATATTAAAGAAAACATGCGTACCCAGAATTGTCCATGTTCAAAAGTGCAAAATGTTCATATAAATGATGAATCTCTGCTGTAACAGCAAATTGAACAGTACAAACCTTGAATGACAGGATTTCTTCTCCCAACAGGCCAATCATCCCACTCCATGCAAAAATCAGAAAGCACGTGTCTCCAGTATCAATAAAGCATCCGAGCATATACTCTACTTAATACCTCCTGTGATACTCTCCGGTAAAGAAAGGGTGCCTCAGGGCTTCATGAGCGGTCACTCTGGTGGAAGGGTCGTACCTAAGGAGACCTTGCAAGAGGTCTATGAGATCTCCAGCTGAATGATCTACATATTGCATCACTAGATTCTGCCAATGGAAATTTTAAAATTTAAGAAGAAAAAAAAAAGAAAGAGGTTATGTATATGATGATGACCAAATATTGCAACCACCTGAAGACGGGGTAGCTTCAAAACGGCTTTGATGCTCTCCCGGGAGGTTGCACCCTCAGGCCAGTCCAATCTGCCTCTTCTGACATACTTTTCAGCGTGTCGGCTGAACCAATAATCAACACCAAGAAGAAGAAATTAACAATCGATAAATTAACAAGGAGAATAATATAAGACTTCTGGAAAGGGTACGCACTCTACTCTTTTCAACATATGCTGAGGTATTGGGCCTAAAACCCGCTCCATCATGGCCAGGTGCTCCAAGTTCTCGTGCGTCTGGAATAAAGCTTCTCCCTAGAAACAACCACATATTTAGCGTAAAGATATCCTCTAACTTGTTGGGGTATGTTTGACTTTTTTAATTTAATTTAATTTTTATTCAAATTTAAGCTTTGGTCTCGTTTGGGAACATGCTAATTTAGTAACTTTTTGGCTATATGACTAAAATATGAGCTAAAAAAAACTAGTATGTTTGGGATGATTTTTTAACTTTTTATGAAAAGATGTGTAAAAAGTAAAAAGAAAAGAGAATTTTTGACTTTTTGGTATGACTTGTTGGCCTTTTGATTTTTTTAGTGGCTTTTTGGTTTTTTGACTAAAAAAGCCACTTGCCAAACAAGGCCTTAGTGTACAAATAAACTTATTTCCCATTCTACGTTAAAATGTGGTTAGAAAACTAATCTGAAGGCCAACATACGACTGACATTAGACATAATTCACATACTGAGCATAATTCCATCAAGATACAACCAACACTCCATAGATCAGAAGGATAGCTCCATCCAAGACCTGAAAGAATAGAAATAAGCTCTCACCCCATTCATTTATTTATACAAATATAATTATGACACGGACCCATGTAAAACTTTCAATGTAAACAAACACAGGACCGATTGGTATACCAAGAATAACCTCAGGTGCACGGTAATGCCTAGTAGAAATGATATAGTTGTGGTCTTGATGCTCGTAAGCTGTGCTACCAAAATCAATAACCTTAATAGCACTTGACTTCGGCAACCTCTTAAAACAAGATCCATCTTTCAGTGACCAGGATGCAACCTGTAATTGCAGGATAAGAAGCACAACAATGCATTCCATGTATGGAAATGTGAAAAGGAAAGGAAAACCAACAAATAAAATACGGAAACAAATGTAGAATCAGAAAATTTAAGCTTAATTTGAAACAACTAGCTGAGACACTTCAATAACTATAGTAGTACCTTGTAGTCGGGTATTTTCACATAGTCCGGTGAAATAAAAAGTATGTTCTCAGGCTTCAAGTCTGTATGGATGAGGCGCATATCATGCATAACTGAAATATTTAAACCAAAGCCAGCATAAGCATTTGAAATTGCATACGAATGCCTTGGAGAAGGAAATTGAAAATACATTTTTATACACACACACACACACACGAGTAAAACATTAGAGAGGTAAAAGGTAAAGGGTTCAGGTATCTTCAACTAGAATTGATGCCAACAAGTTTGAGAAAAGATAAAAGAAACAGCAGATGTATTGACTACACACAGGCTACACATTCCAACACTTGTCTGCCAATCTCACGGACTAGATCAACCGGAAATGAGCGATAATTGTTTTTCCGAAGAAAATCGAATAAACTTGGTCCAAGCTTCTCAAAGACCTGTTAAGATCATTTAAATTCATTGACAAGTCTTAATCCCCCGAGAAATTTGTAAAGTTGGGGAAATCATGTTACCATAAATCAATTTTATACTTACTATACAAATATGATTACGATAATCAAACCAGTTCCGTATTTGAACGCAACTGCAAGGAATAAACTCACTTAACCACCCATGCATTGACCTTTAAAGGAATTAAAATCCAAAAAACAAGCTAATAACCCATAACAATGATGTAAAGTAAACTACATGAGAGATTATACTAACCGACTGCCACTTCTATCATATCTACCAAGCAATTGAAGCACATCTACTTCTATTTTTGCTGCTTCGCGATACTTTTTAATGCTTCTAATAATTTTTATGGCAACCATCTCTTTTGCTTCCCTATCCCAGCATTCCAAAACCTGTCCAAAGGTACCTGCAGAACAGAAAAGATATATATGAGAAATGCATACTGTGAGGAGTGTGCGTTTAGATAGAATTTAACTATGTGCCTGAAAGAAGTGACAAGGCCAACCTTCACCAATTTTTCTGAGAATCTTATCTGCAAGAACAGAAAGCAAAGAGAATAAGGTAATGAAGTGATGGAATAGTTAGAAAAAAATTTGATAAAACAACGTTGAAGTACAAGTATTGAGTTCATTTCACTTCAACAGAATCAAATTAAAAGATTTTAAACGCAAACCAGGGGAAAAAATTAAATAACATAAAAAGAAGTGGAAGAGATCAAATTGTTTTTTTCAAAAGGCAACTAATGGCACTGAAAAATATCTTAAGAGCCCAAGCACAAATTTTTTTCAATACTTTGCATTTGTTTAATGGCAAATCATCCACAATATAAAAACTACAAATAACTTCAAAGCTGAAAAACTTTGCAATGAAAAATTGAATAAGTGAAAGACTAGAATGCAAAAGTTTCAATGTCATTGTGTAATAAAAAGGGAAGTAATTGACAGTAAAAGTCAAACATAGAAAATCAACAACACACATAACAAAAATGCTTCAAAACCAAAGATTCCTTCAACAGTGAAAAGGTGAAATTACAGCGCGGAGTTAAATTCTCTCCAAGCTCAAACACGTAATGTCCATCTTTGCCATCATCTCGCCATGGGGGAGAGCCTTTTTGAGCCAATCCTTTTACAAATAGACTAGCATGGTCTGAGGGTACCCTTGAATGTCCAAAGCTTGTCACATTTCCAATATCTTGCCCATAATATATTCCTGATTGGGCCTATACACACAGCCATCCATTTATATTCCACTAAAGAAATATCATATAAAAATTTTCTTTCTCCACTAAAAATTTATTCCTTTCTAACATACTACCACAATAATTATTAATGTTGCAAAAATAAATTTTATAGAAGATCATTAGCTAATATCTGCAAAGAACCACCATAAAAAACAAATTTTACAAAAATATGAATCCACAGCCACAACAGAGCCAATGATGTTGCTACGAAACGACAGTTAATATAGCATCTTCAATTTGCTTCCAGGAAAAAAAAGTTTCCCATGACAATCCAACAAATTTTTGTCAAAACAAATTGAGCATGAAAGATTATTATTCCCACATGTCAAACAACCAAATCTAAAGCTTTGTTTGATAACTCAATTAAGTGCTTTAAACTTGACACATTTAGGGGTTCTACAATTAAGTGTGTTTGATAACTCATAATCAACTATCACTTAAACATGAAAGTTGACTGCAAATAGGTCTTAATTTTCAGTGAGAGGCTTGACTTATCACTTAATGTTGAATACACACAGTGTATCCCTTTCATTCTCTACTAGTAATATATTTCTCATAAAAATTTTAAATTTATAAATTCATTACTTAGCACCAGAAATTTTAAGTTTTATCAAACAAAACCAAGCCGACTTCATTTGATGGGACTTAAGGCTTGGTTTGGCTTGGTATCAAACAAAACCAAAAAACCTAAATCTCGCATTTCACTTATTGTCTTACATCTTCTCAGCAATAAAACAAGGCATCAACATATGGATAAGTAAACCATTCCAAACAATTTATCCATCTTTCCAAACTCATACAATGATACAAACTATTTCTAAAAATAACATATTCATTTTCCTAACACCTAGAACATATCAATTTTTTAAACAATCATGATAGAAATATGATTCAAATATAATGTACCATTCCTCATCATAACCAACAAATTTTGAGCTCCCACATTAGAATCAATGGCAAATTCAAAGCAATGCTAGAAATTATTCCCAAAAAAAAAAAAATTCAATGTCTAATGCCGAAAGAATAAAACGCTAAGATGGATCAGACTTTGCATTTTTTTTTTCTCCTCTTTCTCAAATCATCCAGAGGGAATAGCTAGGCTGTTCCGAAACCCAAAAAAAAGGTAAAGAGTTAATAGCATTATTACAATGAACCGCAATTTATCGACATACCTTATTCAAACTTGATTGGGATAAAAATAAACCACAAATCACCTCCTGAATTTTCTCCATCAAACATATCAAGTTCTCATATCAACAATTCATTCAAATTTAAACATCCAAAGAGAATTCAGATGAACCCTAAAGCAACAATTGAACATCACAACTTGAAATCCAACAAAATAGAACAACCAAAACTTGATTCTTTCTAGGAAAATTTCTTTTTCCTGGAAAGAATTTTCCATCCAAACAAGCTAATACAAAAGATATTGATATGTATATGTATATTTGTATAATTTGAGAAATGTAAAGACTTCACCTTTGGGGTATGAGAGACGTCCCAACCTAACCTGGGACGCTTCTTCGGACGCCGATCCGTGTGCGTGTGATGAAATTCCGTCACGTACTCCATCTCCATAGATGGATCTCGAAACCAAAATGAAGAGGATGGAGAGAGAGAAACCCTAGCTCGGTATGAGATGTGGGTCGGCGGTAGATTTGCGGTACAATTTTCGGTGTCCCTGTAAACTTTTCCTTTTCCTGTTCCATTGATGGAATTATTCCCTTTTTATTCGTTGAATAAATAAATGAATATAGTAATGCTAGCTACTCACAAATTTTGTGGCTTAAATGGTCTGAAATTGTTAAAATAATATCATTTTAAGTGTAAAACGATGTAAAATGACATTATTTTAACAGTTTGAGGCCATTTAAACCACAGAATTTATGACCCTCAAACATTTTTCAAATGAAAAAAACATGACCCCACACCTATAGATACGGGCCTAATCTGATGCCCAGCCCGACCCGGCCCGTCTTTTGAAAAGCTTGAAATTTATAATTTAGCCTATCGAATTGAAACAGCTTATCATTACAATATTGGGACTTTTGTTAATAAGCATTTGTAATGTTTATATATATATATATATATATATATATATTTATATAATAAGGAAAGAAGGTTTTTGAAAATGTATAAAATGTATCTGAGATAGATTTTGATCCAATGGCTGAAGTTAATTCCAAGTTTATATCAACGGTTCAGATGAATGGATCTCCCGCCCAAAGACTTCTCTCCCTAAAAGCATCGTTGTTGCTAGGGGTGTGCATAATACCGTCGAAACCGCCAAAACCGCACCGAACCGCACCGTCAAGGCAAATTCGTTATTATTTGCCAATCGAACCGTCGATTTTTGGTAAGAAAAATGGCAAATTCTAGTGACACTTTTATCAATCCGTCGGTTTCTATTTTTCTTCCAAACCGCACCGACCCACACCGCTATTAAATCATGTTTTATAAGATTCTAAATTTTTTTTTTTTACTTAAGTTTGCTTGTTGTTCTATACCTTAGAATATAGTATTAAATTACTGCTCGAGGGGAATTCAAGATGTCAGTAATCCAAAATACAGTTAGATTCCAATTCACTTTTCAATCTTTTTTTTTTCTGGCCATGTTGCAAACTTGTATCAGCTCACTTTTCAATCTAAATACTTTTCAACAGTAAACATTTTCAATATATTGTAAACCCTGAATGATATTAATTTTATGTATTGTATTTGATCATTGTAGCTTCCACAGATGTTTGTAATGAACTGATGGCATAGTCGTTGATATTATCATGTTGTTGCTACACTTGCTGCATCAGAAGAAAGCTTCGCAAGATGCTTAACATCACGGTGTCTGTCGTCTTTTTTTTACTCTTTGATTTAATTTTTGTAATTTGAATTATATTTTTTATAAACCGCCAATCCGCCCGAACCGCCAAGGCAAATCCGTCATTATTTGCCAACCGAACCGCCGGTTTTTGATAAGGAAAATGGCAAATTCTAATGACACTTTTATCAATCCGCCACCCGCCATACGGTTTCTATTTTTCTCTCAAACCGCACCGACCCGCACCGCGCACACCCCTAGTTGTTGCCTTTCCACCTACCCATGTCTGCCTCCCCCCTTCCCTCTCCCTCTCCCTCTCCCTTTCCCTCTCTGTTCTTCTTCTTCTTGAATACTTTTTCTCATCTGTCCTTCATAGATACATCTCTCCTCAAAACTTTTCTCTCTTCCTCCTATTTCTTTCATGTGTTACTCTCTCTTCTCTTGCGATGACCACCGCCGTCGCGACACCGACGACCACCGACCACCTCTCCTCTCTCTCGTTGGAGACCCAAACCGGAACCCTTTATTCTTGTCCTCCTCCCTCTCTCCCAGCCAAAACCTTAATCCCTTCATCTCCCGCTCTCTCATCCCCCTTCATCACTTTAGGGCTTTATTCCTGTACTCTGTTTTTTACTTGCATTTTGCCCTCTCTCTCTCTCTCTCTCCCTCATCCCCCTTCATCATTTTTTGTTGTGGGTTTTAGTACAAATTTTACATTGAAATATATAATTCTTTCTCACCTCCTTTTTCTTATTCTTCTTTTGAGTTCTCTTCTTCCAAAAGGGGTCGTGGCAGACCACCTGGTTCTCTTCTTCTTTAGGTGAGTTCATCAAACCAAGCCTTTAAATTTTGGTTCCCACTGTCTTTTGGGATTTTGATTCTTAGACAATTAAAAGAAAAAATAATAATAATAAATTGTGGTTGTGGTTTATATGGAATGATTCTATGAACAGGTGATGTTGTGAAAATTTGTTGAAAATATTTTTCTTTAAATTTTTGTGCCTGACATTGTAAATGCCTTTTTCTTAGACAGAATTGATATGAGTGATAATTAAAGAAAATGTTGGTACTGAGGATTAATTATCCACTTTAATAGAAATGGGGTTGATTTACTTTAGGTTTTTACCTCACATTTGATACCTTGATGATTTGTGAAGGTGAGTTGTTCGCAAACACAGCAGGAGTGGACTTTACACCCCATGTCGTAACTGTATACACAGGAGAGGTAATACATTGCAATTATTGGTTTGTTTTGACTTATTTAAAGTGGGTGAAAGGAAGATCTCTGTGCAGATCTGAGGTGTGTAATGTGTTTGTGGGTACATTACTTTTTTTTTATTACTTTTATGTTAGTTTATTACTTTTTTTGGATGTTAGTTTATTACTTTTTTTTTACACAGGAGAGATAATCTATTAAATAGAGTCACCAAAACATATATGCTGTATATATAGATTTTTTTAAAAGAAGGAAATTTGCAATGTTTGCTTACATGGTTTTGTGTGCATGCTGCTCACATTTATGGTCATTTCAGAAAAGTAGAATAGAAAAGTTGACAGGAAATGATTTATTGATAGGAAGATTGATTTTTGAGTGTGATTGATTAAATAGGGCTCTGATTAAAGCACCTGCATATAAGATATCTGATTAGATTGTAATTCAACCTTCCCTTTTTGGTTTGCTTAATCAGTTACATAATAGTATGTCATTGTCAGTTAAATTTGAATCTTGTGCATTGATTGATTTCTATTTTAAAGAATTTTAGCAGTCACATCGTAAAAAAAAAAATTCAAAAGAAGGATTTAATCTGATGTATTCTGTGTTTCCTGTTATGTAGTTTCCTTCCATGGCATCCTTGCATGGTGCTCTACCAAATGTGGCAGCTCCAGCAGGCTTATTGAGCACTTCCAGCCTCGGTACCGCTTCGACATCATGGATGCCGTCTCAGTCATCTTATCTATCAGCAATGCCTGCCCAGGCACCATCTTTTACATATGCAGTTCCTCCAGTTCCTTTTTTTTTAGTAGGGAAAATAAAATTGTATTTTCAACATATTGTTAGAACACCATTGGTTACCAAGATGAGTTCAATTTATTAGAATTGAATAGGGAAGTATCATAGGAAGATTGATTTCAAGTCACATAGGCCCGTATACAATTCTTAGACATGCTTGCCCCCAAAGCTTTTTCATGATGTTTAGATACTAATTTGGAAATCATGATGTTTTCGTAGTGACAATTGCCCTTTTTCATTATTTTTGACCTCGATTACTATCTCTTTGCATCTAATTTCAGGTCTCTCTGACCTCTGTTGTCTTGGATTCTTCTCATTTTTTGGGTTTTGGGATGAAATCAATTCTAATTGCTATGCATATTTTTGGGATGAAATCGATTCTAATTGTTATGCTATGCAAACAATAATTTCTACTATTTTTATTTACATAGATTCTGAGGTCCAAGGGGTCTTAACTGCTGCCCAGAAGCACTGGCCTCACATCCATATATTTGATTCGCAGGTTATGGCAGATTCGGCTGTCAAGATGGTAAAAGCTGGTTGCCAATATATCACAGTTGTAGGAGTTGATTTTATGTCAGAAAATGTGTGGGCAATCCTTTATCAGGCTGGCTTCTTAAAGGTAGTCTTTTCCTCTTCTTTTCGTGTATTCTTATTTCATCACTTTGTCAGTTATAAATCCAATTCTAAAAACAGCTTTCAAGTTAACAGAGTAAAAAGTGCTACTTGGTCAACAAATATTTTAATTGAAGCATAGATTTCATATTTCAAGAACTAATAAATTAACATAATTAAAACATGAAAACCAAAATCCCATAATATGCATGCATTGAAAACTATTAATGTGAGGTAATTAGTTTTCTATCTCTATGTATATATAATGACTATTTTAATATAATACCTTTGTTCATATAACGAGAAGGGTAAAATTGTTTTTTTAAGACTTTACATTTTTCAGGAATGTTCTGTCACTTGGTTTGTTGCACGAGGAGCAATTAACAAATCAGTTGGTGTGGAATCCACTTCAATGATTATATAATGGATATTTCATTTAATAGTATCGGTACCCAATTTGTATACATATCATAGGTACCCAATTTCTTGCTCACTGTAGAACTGATGAGTGTTTTTTTTAGGTATATAAATATGTACTCTATTCTCTGTTAGTTGCAATATTGATCTTTCGCCAATACTTAACATGTGAAATTCAACGGTGCAATACTTAATTGTTGTGGTGCTATCAGATTGGTGGAGAAAGCTTGAGAATTTATAAGCGTGAGATTCAAGAAAATGTTTTGGAAATTGTTGGCATTTCCCCTGAGCAGGTGTGGAGACACTTAATGAATACTGGTTGGGTTGCTCAATTATTAATTACTAGGGCTGTGTTTTATCTCTTACCTTGTAAATTATTTTTATATTCCCATCTAATGCAATATGTAAGTACCAAATTGGAGAAAGTATATGTAGATCTTTTGAATTACCTGATATTAATATTATCATGGTTTTCATACTTCTATGGGCCAAAATTTTCATTGTACTACTAACAATCATCAATATATTTTCATGCATTGACCAATTCTTCAAGATATTAGATCACTGTGGTGTGCACACTACATTGAATTGAAACACATGTGATGTTGGCACTTTGAAAAATAGTTCCTGGCAAGTTTTGGGTAGATCACTGTGGTTTGCATACTACTTTCTGATTTTTATTTTCTTTTTAGTTAAAATATTTTTGAAATGATAGATACAGCCACATATATTTACCATTTAAAGGTGAGTTCCAATTGGACACCACTTGGAACTTTTGAATTTCCTTAGATTGATGTGTTAATACTTATTGCTCCCAAGGAAAGGAATAACCGAATGTTAAATCTAGAAACTATTGACCCATATGTAATATGGGCTCTATTTTGTCTACAGGCTAAAGCAAAATTTGGCTATCTTTTGGAGGCTTTAGACAGGGTGCTCCTCCACATGGTATGAACTGCTAGCTTTAGACATGGGGCCTTACAACTTTTTGGGAGCAAAACCATGTAGGAATGAGATGCATCTCTCTTGAACTCTTTTGTATGCTTTTACTCCAACTTCAATTCCTCTTCTTATTTTCCTGTTGTTTATCCTCTTCTGTTTTAGAGTTCAAAAGAGAAGCGTTTCTTATATGATATTGTTGCAAGTATATCACTATCTCTTTTCACTTCCTTTGGTTTGTGTGTTTTATTTTGTGTTTATAATTTTTTTTTTCTTCACTTGCTTAGCAAGGATGCTTTTATTTTTATTTTTTGTGTTGATATGAAGTTTATACTTTAGAGTCATAAAGTCTGTTAATAACACCAAAATGTTTTGTTATTTTAGGGTTCTGTTTTGGAGTTTAATTGGTGAATTGAGGAAACCGTCGAGTTTCATGATTTTGTTGTTCGAATTTGGTACAGCTGTTCAATTTCATGATTTTGCTATTTTACTATGAAGTTGAGGGCTTAGTTGAAGTGCTCTGTCTCTATAAAAATAGAGAACTGTCCTTTTGTGTTTAATGCTTTTATGATTTTTGCACAATCTGTATACAACTTCTATATGTATTACATTTCCCTTACTGTAAATTTCCATTTGATATGGACATTACTGTAAATTTCCATTTGATAACTATTTGTTTATGGACATGTTTGAATTATATTCATTGCTTCACTTTTAATTACTATATTTTGCTACCCAAATCAGTGCATATTTAGTTATTTCAATATATATAGATATTGTTTAATTATGTTCACCGTCTTAATTCATTTCATTAGATGTTGTAATAAAAATAAAAATAATAGTTAATAACTATTACAATTACTATTATTGTAGTTGTTGTTTATATCATTATCACTGTCATAATTCATTTCATTGGTGGGGACACATTGTAGTATTTTGATGGATATGGATATCATGGAGCATCACTTGAGCAAACATATCGATGTTACCCTGCATCTTTTATTGATAAGGTTGGAAAGCTTTCCTCAACATGATAATTGTTTTGTTTTGTTTGATTCACTTAATTAATTTGATTTTATTCATTATATTGTTTCAGTTTTATGTTTTGTCATCTTTTCTATGCCCTCAACCAAATTCATGGCACTCTTTGATCAAATGTAAATGTAAATGAATTCTGGAAAATTAACAATTAAGATGATACCATATGTGCTCTTTCATTTCCCTTGAAGGCCTTCATGTCTTTCTTTACTCATTTTCGTGTCCACCCACATCAAAAAAAAAAAAAAAAAAGGAGATGGAAAATAAAAAATATAAAAGGAAAACAGTGGAAAGGGGGAAAAAGACTGTAATTGTATGTTGTCTTTTACTTATTCATATTTGAATTTATAATTTATTTGTTTCTTTTTATTTTTCTATACATCTTTTCGTAAATGCTCTCACGATGTAACACCGTTAACCCTCACTTTTGCTCTGTTTACTACCCCTCTCTGTCTCTCATCTGTATCCATAATGCTCCCTCAATATATATATATATATATATATATATATATATATATATATATATCTATATCTATATAATAAAGGAGAAAGGTTTTCGAAAATGTATAAAAATATATGTGAGATACATTTTGATCCAATGGCTGAGATGATTTGTTTTTATTCTTTAAAGGCTGAGATGCTTTATGACATTTTCACATTTCCGCCCAAAACAATCCCTCTTTCGCTCTCTCTGCAGCGTCTCACCCACCCACGAACGACAAACCCAAACATTATTTGCACTTCTCTTTCTCTTTCTCTCTCTCTCTCTCTCTCTCTCTCTCTCTCCAACTTCTCAGATCTCTCTCCCTCCCCCTCCTTTCCACTGCCGCTTCGCTTCCATCGTTGCGCCGCCTCCAAACTCCACCGACAGTAACTCTTCATCTTTTCTCCCTCCCAAATCGAACCCCACGTCTTTGAAAGCCCACTGAATTTTCTTTGAATCTCATACATCTTCTCTTTCGATTTGTTTATCCATTCCTCTCTAGGTTTTTAATTCCTCATTTCGATCCATACCCACTTTTCCTTTCTTTTAGATCTTCTCTCTCTAGCGATGTCTCTCTCTAAAATTTTGGCGGAGGAGTCTCTTTCGGTTGGGTACTAATTTCGCCGTACTGACGAAGAACTCATCAATCACTATCTGAAGTTGAAGATCAACAGCGATGAGAAGCAAGTCAGTGTTATTCGAGAGATCGATGTCTGC
Organism: Camellia sinensis; assembly: GCF_055761805.1. Classification (NCBI taxonomy): domain Eukaryota; kingdom Viridiplantae; phylum Streptophyta; class Magnoliopsida; order Ericales; family Theaceae; genus Camellia; species Camellia sinensis. The sequence continues at coordinate 212,464,155 of NC_138965.1, forward strand.
AAATGCGAACCCTGGGATTTGCCTGGTAAAACTACCCACATAAAAATTTAAAAAATTAAAATTTTAGGTTTTTTGCTTTGATTATTGATATATACTTGATTAAAAAGCCCTAATTTTGGGTTTGCTTTGATCTATTTTTATGCAGATAAATTGGTGATAAAGACAACCGATGAAGAGTGGTTCTTTTTCTGTCCTAAAGATCGCAAGTATCAGAATGGGCAGCGATTGAACAGAGCGACTCTGGCTGGGTACTGGAAGGCCACGAGTAAGGATAGGTCTATCAGGTCTCTGAGGGGAACCACTGTGATTGGCATGAAAAAGAGAACTGTCCTTTTGTGTTTAATGCTTTTATGATTTTTGCACCATCTGTATACAACTTCTATATGTATTACATTTCCCCTACCGTAAATTTCCATTTGATAACTATTTGTTTATGGACATGTTTGAATTATATTTATTGCTTCACTTTTAATTACTATATAGATATTGTTTAATTATGTTCACCGTCTAAATTCATTTCATTAGATGTTGTAATAAAAATAAAAATAATAGTTAATAAGTATTACAATTACTATATTATTGTAATAGTTGTTTATATCATTATCACTGTCATTTCATTTCATTGGTGGGGACACATTGCAGTATTTTGATGGATATAGATATCATGGAACATCATTTGAGCAAACATATCGATGTTACCCTGCATCTTTTATTGATAAGGTTGGAAAGCTTTCCTCAACATGATAATTGTTTTGTTTTGTTTGATTCACTTAATTAATTTGATTTTATTCATTATACTGTTTCAGTTTTATGTTTTGTCATCTTTTCTATGACCTCAACCAAATTCATGGCACTCTTTAATCAAATGTAAATATAAATGAATTCTGGAAAATTAACAATTAAGATGATACCATATGTGCTCTTTCATTTCCCTTGAAGGCCTTCATGTCTTTCTTTACTCATTTTTGTGTCCACCCACATCAAAAAAAAAAAAAAAAAAAAAGGAGATGGAAAATAAAAAATATAAAAGGAAAACAGTGGAAAGGGGGAAAAAGACTGTAATTGTATGCTGTCTTTTACTTATTCATATTCAAATTTCTAATTTATTTGTTTCTTTTCAATCCTGCAACCACAGATTGAAAATGGTGATAAAAGTAAGTTATCAAACTCTAAACACTTGTGTGTGCATGTATTAGCCTTCTAAATGTCTTAATTTTTTTTTTATTTATTTATCTTTTCACTATGTTGTTGCAGTTATAATGCCTCCCTCAGCCCTTGACCGTCTTGGTTAGTTGATTTATTTGAAATTTTTTATGGTGGCTTATTATCTTTTGTGGTTAATTCAAAATTTTTTCCTATTATCATCTAAAATGCTAATATAAGACTCTATTCTGCAGCATCTCTTCATATTGATTATCCTATGTTGTTTGAACTTCGCAATGCTGCTACTGAGCGCATTTCTCATTGTGGCGTTCTTGAGTTCATTGTAGAAGAAGGCATGATATATATGCCTTACTGGGTAGGCAACCAGTAGTGTTTTTGTATACAAGTTTTGTGGTTTTGGTGTATTTTGCTGTGTACCAGTGTCATTGAGGAGTCTTTGTTTGCATTTATTCTCCATTGATGCACCTTATGTATTGCTTCATTGTAGATGATGGAGAATCTGCTCTTACAAAAAGGAGACATTGTGTGAGTGAAAAATATGACTCTCCAAAAGGGACATATGTTAAACTGCAACCCCATACAAAAGACTTCTTGGATGTATCCAATCCAAAGGCCATGTGAGTTTATGATCTTTTTGCTTTGATTTTGTTGTTAGTAGAATGATATTTCCTGGCCCTGGCATCATTTGGCCTTCGTGCAATTTGATTGTCATCTTGACCAATAAAAGAACATATATAACTCTGTAAATCTGTATAATAAGGAAGAAAGGTTTTTGAATTTATCCTAGAGATAATTGTCCTACTAGGACATTTTAACAGTCATGATTCAATTGTGTATTTAGATAGACAGATTAGATAGACGGAATTTTGGTTTTTTATGTAAATGTTACATGTCAATACTTCATTCTCTTTTTATAAAATATTAACAAACTTTTTATAAAGGAATTTTTTTTTTTTGTTTTGCCAAGTTTTATAAAGGAAGTTTAAGTTCAACATTCTTAAAAATTATTAGGGTAGGCAGTCATGTTTTAAAATGTAAAAATATTTTATATAATTTTTAAAAAAAATTCACCAACAAAAAAATCCAAATTAAATGTAAAAAAATTAACCCTTAAAAAAATATTGGATAAGGCAGCTTACTGCTTGCCAAACTGGTGCAGAATATTGTTTTCAAGAATAATTCTCTTCTAAATTAGAAATAATTTTTTGGTAATGGAAATGGTATAAATCTAGAATTTTTAACCTGGAAAATATTTCAAAATTTTAGTGTACAATATAAATTTAAAATTAATAAAATGTAAGTTACACAATAATGATGTTGTTATTTTGAAAACAATGGGTGATCCAATTTTCAATGGAATTGGTATGGGAAGTATGGATCATGGAAATTGATTTAAAATTAATAAAATATAAGTTACACCATAATGATATTATTTTGAAAACAATGGGTGATCCAATTTTCAATGGAATTGGTATGGGAAGTATGGATCATGGAAATTGAACACGGATTGTGGAAAAAAATACATAGAAGGATATCAGATAAATGAGGAAGGAACCTTTTTTGACCATTGAATTATGACCATCCATTTTTGCCAATTAAATAGTAAACAACAAAAAATATATTTGGATAAATTATACTTTACTCATTTATGTTTAATCATTTTTTTATTTTAATTTTTTAGATTTTAAGTTTTTTTTCTAATTTAATCTTAAAAATAATTTTTGTTAAAAATTTGACAGAAATGCTATAATAACCATTACATAATGTAAATATTACCCTAGGAAGTTGCATCACGCAACAGGTAAGACTCGAACTCAAGCATCACCCCTGGCAAGGGAGCACCTCATCTACTAGCCCAATCCTTGGTCTTACTCTGGTACATACTTTATACATTCAAATTTGAGAAAGTAAAGAGTCAGTATTGTAACTTCATTGTCCTGACTGTGGCATGAAAAACTCCCTTTCCCTTTCAATAGTTTAGCAAACTCCTAAACAGCCTTGCTAAGTTGGAACAATTAGAAATTCCAATTCATAGTCAAATGTGAAGCATGGCATGAATCTCTCGCTATTACAAATCCAGCAAGTTTGAGTTAAAATTAGACTGTCTTTTTGGAGTTGTTTTCAAGAATTTAGTGGTTCCTCTTGCACTGTATATTTTATATCACTGCTGCAAAAAAACTATTATTACCATTTTCGAAACATCCTTCCCTTTGTTTACTATTTCTCTTTAGCTTATACACAGATCTTAATGGTTTGGGTGTTTTGACATCGGCACTCTCTCCCTCACTCTCTCTATACAGTGTTTTGACATCCTCTCATTGGTCTTGGGTGTTCTTCAATTTGAAGAGAGATAGAAAAACAGAGTGAGAGAGTGAGTTAGTTTTGAAACTATATTTCTCTTTAGCTTATACACTGAGATCTTAATGGTTTGGGTGGATGTTTTGACATTGGCTCTCTCTTTCTCGCTCTCTCTGTACAGTGTTTTGATATCCTCTCATTGGTGTTGGGTGTTTTTCAATTTAAAGAGAGAAATAGAAAAACAAAGTGAGAGAGTGACTTAGTTTTGACACTGTAGTTCTCTATTAAATATATTTTTATAATTGCATTTTAATTTTAAATTTAAATAGTGTTACGATTACAATTATATTATAATTCTAACATTATTTACACCGTGCCTTCAGGCACGGGCATACGCTAGTATATAAATAACACAAAATAATTTTCATTTATTTTTTTATAAAATTACTAATTTCATAACTATTTACCATTTTACTTATTTAGATAAATTACAAATACACCCTTTGAAATTTTATTGAAATACAAATCGCCTCATGAGGTTTTAAAAATTACATTTCACTCCCAAAATTTCTAATATCATAACAATTCGGCCTTTTTATTAATAAATCAGTAAGTCAATTAATAATTTTTATTGATGTTAGAAATAAATTTCAATTAATAATTTAAGTAATTTTATTATTGTACAGGAGAATAATTATGAATTTTATTTTTTTAAAAATTCTAACAAAAGAGTATTTAAAATTTTTTAAATCACAGAAGACAATTCGTACTTTAAACAAATCTCAGAGAATATATTTGAAATTTACTCTACTTAGTTTCAAAACACTCTTCCGAGTGATTCATACAACTCTCCCTTGAGACAATGAGAAAATTAGAAGTTTAAAGTTCGAAAGTTACTGCAACTCTTCGATATAATCTAATTTACTAACTTCCTAACATCTTATCATATAGCCTTAAAAAATATATATATATATATATTTACTCTTTAGCATTTACCATTAAATGAATGAGCAATAAGATGTTTGGAAATAAACTATTTTATTTAATTTTTTAGAACATGAAAATCAATAAAAAGAAAAGAAAGGAAAGGAAAGTGAGTAATATGATTGGGTGTTTTAGAACATGAGAATCAATAAAAATAACACTAATTGGCGAGAAGTGGACAGATGATCACCATAGTAGTTAGGTAGGATAATATGACCACCAATATTAAAAAAATAATAATAAAATCTAAATTGACATGAGACCTAATAATAAGAAATTATATGAATTCATACAATATAACCTCTTACAAAAAAATAAAAGAAATAACAATTATATTTGAGAGTTCTAATTTAAAAATTCTAATAGAATTCTAATGACGGGTTCCATATCATGATGTGATGTTTTGACTTGCTTCTTCTCTTTCTTTTTTTCTTTTTTTTTTTTTTTAGACATCTCACTTGAGTTCATGTTAGACCACTAATGTTAGAGTTCTCTATCACTATCCAAAAAATAAAAAAAATTTGACTAGAATTTAAAGTTGCGTTTGGTAAAAATTTCTAAATATGATTTGAAAATAGAATTTTATTTTGAATTTATGAGTTTTAGAATTATGATTTGAATATGGAAAATTTATTTGATGAATAAATTTTTAAAAGAGTGAGAAATTTTTAATGTGACATGATATTAATAAAAAAACTTACAACTCATAACCAAATACGCAACTCAAAATTCTATTCAAATTTATAAAAAAATTTTAAAAAATTCAAAAAATATTTTTTATTGAATATATAAAAATTAACATGTGTCAAAAATACATTGTTCCAATTAACCAGCCGAACAACCAGTTAGTCCAAATTTTTCCACCTTGGACAGAGTTTTTAAAAGTGAGTGGAATTAATTTTTGAAACCTGTAAACAGATACGATGTGCAAATCAAAGCCTAAAACTAACACTCAAAAGTTCTACCAAACAGAGCCTCTGCACTTCTACCAGACAGTACATAGCAAATACTCACTTGGCCTCAGTAAACTGCCACCGGTGTAAACATAAACAAGATCAACTTTTGCCTAATAATAGGGGAGACTCGGAAAAAATGAAAGCCCTATAAACTACCCATTTCATGACTCTTTTGATTTTAAAATAACAAAATAAATATACAGGGAAAAAAAAAGGGCTGACTCAAATAAGAGGTTCAGAGAGCTCCATTTCATTTGAAATTTGTGGTTGTGTATCAGATCGTTGGAAACCAAGCAAGTCCAACCGCAGCCATTGCCGTGGCCAACATACATATCTAGGGCCACTTAGGCCCCTCGAGTTTTCTCGAGGGTCGAGCTGCTCGAGCTGATGTGTCAGCTCCTCAATCCTATCCCTGAGCCTCGACGCCCTCAAGTCCGCCAATCTCAAGGATTTCTCAGCCGCGTCTTTTACTGCCATGGCAGCAGCTGCTGTTTCTTCTTTGAATTTGAGCTTTTGCTCTAACTCCAACACAGCTTGTTTTGCCTCCTCGAGCTCCTGGCGTAGGGCTGACAACTGCATATACAATAAAGAATAAATCGTTCTATAAAACTGAAAAATTGAAATGGAAACAAATTCATGGAAAAAGATAACGGTAATGCATGAAAACAATACCAATGGATATTCTCATGTTTGTATTTATAATGACATATTGAATTAATTGAACTAGTGAATTTGAGAAGTACAAATGTATTATCATCAAGCTAATACCAAAAGCCCTACACAACTGTAGACTTGTAAAGTAAGAAATTTCGCTATCCTCAACGCCGATATAAAATAATTAACTGCACCCACCCCTTGCAAGGCTACAAATGAACCGAGTTGTTTGTGAAAAGCTTGGCCTTTGGCTTGCTAATCAGCTTGTTCATGTTCTTTCAATATTTAAATGAGCAGAGAGCCCCAATAAATATACTCAAATTCAAGTTTCCTTATCTTACCTATCCAAGAAAAGGTATATCCAAGCCTGAACATAAACACCTCTAAGCTGGGCTTGACTGGCTTATCAGGAGCCCTACCCCTCGTAGATGCCATGCAAGCACTTTTAAACTAGGTAATACAACGGCATTGACAAGCCAAACTTTTGAGGACCTAAAACAGCGCCACATCGTCCTAAACACTGGGCATTATGCATTAGAAATTGCAAGATATAGGAGACACCATGCAAGCAGATATGAACCTCCAAAAACCATTAAAAGTTATTCTTGCAACCATAATGAATAGTACAACAGGCACAAGAAACTACATACCAGAAGAGCCACTACTCAAATATCTCAGCAAAAAGGTCCATTTATGTTGGCATACCTGTGCCACAAACTCTTGTTCAACAGCTTTGCCTGCAGCAGCTTCCTGCTGTGCTGCCACTTTCCATCTCGTAATTTCTTCTTCAGCAGCAGCAATATCCATCATAAGTCCTTCAACCTGAGATGTGAATCATATGGCCATTACTCGATGTAAACAAATTATACATACCTTCTTACAATACTTGCTAGACTCAGGCTACAGATCGCTTTTTATATATTTACTTATAATACAAACAACTGAGTGAAAAAAGAGTAATCATACGGTTACCCAATTCAGACACAAGAACAATTGCGAAAAACTATCAACTTACATTTTCATTTGACACTCTCTCCTTCTCTTCAAGTTCCTCTACATGTTGCTTCCTATTGTTTAGCTCCTTGGTTTGAGCCTCCACATGCTCTTTGAGTAAACTTGTCTCTGCCCTTAATCCAGCAAAGAACAAAACAATCCCTGGTAACTACAGGTCTGATGCTAATAGATATTCCCAAGACACTACAAATATGGAAGTAACTCAACTATGCAACAAGCAAACCCATTCATGTGTTGCAATATGAAACAAATATAAAAATGAGGAAACTTCTTTTTTAATTTGTGTGCGTGCGTGCGTGCGTGTGTTGGTGGTGGGGGCGGGTTGTTTCACTCGCTGGGGACAAATCCTCAAACATTTTATTTATGACTTATGAGTACAACTTATTTTTTGATGTCAAACAAATGTTATAACCTAAAAGTCCAAATAAAAGAATTAGCTAACTATTGAGTTTAAAACAAGTTGGAGGCAACCTGCTTCAGAACATGTCCTGTAAAATGAAACAAATGCAAATGATTATATAAACTTAAAAAAGTCAAAACAACAGTGGCCAATGATTGAGTTTGAAAACAAGCTGGAGGCTAATTGAAGTATCATTTAATGCTGGCTGTTCATTTCCCTTGATGGTTGTCACTGGTAAATATGATCACACCACTGCGTTAAAAATGCTATCAAGGGTAAAATTGTTGAAAGTGTAAAATAAAAGTGCTAAATAAGGTTATCACTTAGTTTGAAAGAGTTATATAGTTTGTGCAGACACCATATTCAATTTTTTCTTTATCCAATTTCCTTGTCTTTTTCTATATTGCAAATCTACAATAAGATAAATCTAGGACAAATCACAAATTTTTCAAATCAATTGTCTGAAATGGAATGCAAGTTGAAACAGAAGTACCTTAGCTCCTCCACCGAATGCTGCAGCTCTATGATCTCAAGCTGAGATTGCTTAATGATATTGTCCAAAGCACCAGCCTGCATAAAGTGAATAAATAAATACCTCAGCCAACGACCACGAACGAAAATTTCAAAACATGAGTTAAAGCTACAAAACACTTACCAAATCATATATTTCATCTTTCCCATCCCCAAGATGATTACAAAATTTAAAATCTATCCCAGCCTCTCTGAAGCCATTTTCTGCAACTTTAAACAATTCATTTGTCTTTGATGACAAACCTGTTGTCATCCTTCTTGACAAAGCGAGTCTAAGACGAGACCCAATATGCTCTTTCTCCTTAACTAACCGAGAAGCAGTTTCGCTAAGACTTTTCACTTCACGACTCCTCTCCTCTACTAAACCCTTTGTTTTTTCAACTACAATTCTAGTTAACTTGTACATAGATTCCATCCCTGCTAATGAAGCACGAATATTCTCCTCCAAGCCTGTTTCTTTTGGTAGAAACATGGACCCCGACAAATGCGACTGGTCCATTTTATTAGGAACATCAACTATCTTGACAACATCATAAAGCCTGTCATGAATTTTCGATACATAATTTAAATGATCAACCAATAGAGGCCTTTGCGAGTCCATCTTCAACTCTAAATTCCTCAACTTATGATCATAATCACTGACCATTTGCCTCAGCCCCAAGACCTGCTTTTCCACCTCAGATATCTTCCCATCCTTTTCAGCTACAGATTTCCCCAAATTATCTATAAAACAAGTCTTCTTGGAAACCTCTTCTCTCAACCCATTAATCGTTGCCTCAAGCTGAGAAACTTCAATAGCAATCTCATAATTTCTCTGCTCCATCTGCACCCTGGCTTCATTCCTAGACTTGGCTATCGATTCAATCTGCCTCACAAGTTCTTCAACAATCTCATTCGTTCTCTTGATAACTCCATAAGCAACAGCAGACAAACCAGTGTACTTGTGAGACCTAGGCAATCCACCTGAAGTAAAATTCTTGAAATTGCTCACTTTTCTCGATATCATCTCAATCCCAGTCACCAACATCTGAGCCCCAGTCTCAATTGCTTTCGCAGACTCATCCCTCTCCTTCAAAGCAATGGCTAACTCTGTCGATAACTTCTCGTTTGATATTAAAGCATCTTCTTTCTCGCGCAACGCCTCGTCGCGCTTCTTGATCGCTTCATGAGCGATGATTTTTAGCCGATTGAATGATTCCTGCAATTCGGACTTCGAATTCTCCGCGAGAACCTCCCTAACCTGATCGTCGGCCTCGACGTCGCTCAAAACAACGCCGTCTTCATCTCCGGCGCTCGCCATTACTCTTTACAGTTATATATATATATATAGAGAGAGAGAGAGAGACACACACACACACACTCACACACACCCAAACCTCCAAGTCACTCTAATGGATAGATCAAAAACAGCTCCATTGGAGACAAAATTAAGATTAATATGAATCGAAATATAGTAATTGATTAGTTGGAAACCCTAGAATGGGGGATAAGTATTGGTGATTATTGATTAGTAGATGTGATCAAATGAGTCGATATATTGATAGGTGGATCGAAATTGATCAATATTGGGAGAAGTGAGATTGATCGAAGCGTCGACTTGGTGATTAAGCAAGCATTGTTGGAGTGTAGTGTAAGTTTATGAAGATCGTACCTTCGAGAAGTCCGAGCGCCAAACAGAATACAGAGAGTGAATACCAAGAAACAAAACAAAAACAAAACAAAATTCTATATATATATATTGGCTACCAACCACTCTCTGTCTCTCTCTGTATTTCCATTTTTTCAAAAAATAAAAGAAAAACTGAAGTGAAAAAAGAGTGTGTAATTTGGCGCGTTGATGGAGTGCGTACACCATCGCCACCAGGAGGATTGACTATTGGACGGACGGGAAGCACCAAGGATCCTCTAGAGTGAAGTTTTATTAAAGTTTCTTAGAGTGTTATATTGTATGGTTCAGATTTACTGATAAGTCACATCAGAAAGATTGATGTGACTTGCCAGTAAATCTCAACCACACAATGTAGCACTCTAGAAAACTTTAGGAAAAAATCACTCTAGAGGATCTTTGCTCACGGGGAAGAGCTTTAGATGACTCACAGTGACCGCTTCTCAATGCGGTAGGATTCTCTAGAGTGATCCCTAGAATGATTTCTTATTGTAAAGCAAAGTAGCTCGACAAGTGTCCGACTCACAAAATTAAGAGTGAAAATTTAAATTTACCAAAATAACGTCGTTTTAGTTAGTAAATTAAAAAAAAAAAAATCAAAATTCAAAATTCTGGATTTCACTTTTCACACAGTTCCTGTGAGAGAGAGAGAGAGAGAAGGGACTAGAGCTTGGCGGCAACATCTCCATCTTTGGCGATCGGAGAAAAGAAGCAATATTGGTGGCTTAGCAACAGAAAGGTATTTTAAACACCTTGATGATGATGATAATGATCAGATCGTTACATTTCGTTTCGTGATTTGCATTCAATCTCTAACATTTATGTATTTTTGCACAGATTGTAGATAAATATATCAAAGATGCAAGAATCCTGAGCATCCATGGTAGAGGTTTTGGTGAGTTAATGGTGGATGTTATTGTGATACGAGGAGGTGCCAGTTATGGATGAAATGGGGTTTGGGGGGGCTGATATTTTTTGGGTGGGAAAGAATGAAATGGTGATTGTCCAACTGTTGCGATTGGCGTTGATGCCAATTTGGGGCATCCTCTGTTTTTTGGTAGAGAGAGAATATGAAAGAGAAGAGGAAGAGAATGGAGAGGGGCTGTTGTTTTCATCATCAGCATCATCATCATCATCATCAAGGCCTGACTAAACAGATTTACCTCTTTCAAGCATATGGATGGTTTGTTTGTATAGAAGCTAAATCAAGAGATTGTATTGATTTAAAAGAAATCGAAACACCTAAAATCAAAGCTTTGGTCCCTTCTGTCTCTCTCTCTAATCCTCCCCAAGAACTGAGTGAAAAAGATGGAGATGTTGTTACCATTTCCGTGAGTTTTATTTTTAGTTTTTTTGGTTTAATTTATTCACCAAAACGACATCGTTTTTGTGAGTTTAAATCTCAGCCCTTGAAGGCTGCGTGGGGACACGTGTCGGACTCCTCTCCTTCACTGTAGGAGATCACTCCAGAGAAAGACTCTAGAGGATCCTGACGCCTTCTGAATACCGTTTCGTAAGCTGACATATCACGATATAGCTATTTTAGGAAAAATAAGGATTTGTTTAGTTTATATCTTAAAATATAATTTTGATTTTTTTTTTAAATTTTGTTTAATTTAAATTCTTAAAAAAAAATTTCAAATTTTTTTTTTTATCTTTTTTACGCATCAATTAATAATTTTTTCTCTCTCCTCTCTCATTCTCATTTATTTTTTTTCTCACACACATCTACTCAATTATAACAAAATATCAAATCATCCCAAACTCCAAAACTATTTTCAAAATATACAACCAAACAAACAAAAAAATTTCGACACCAAAACTCTCTCCTCAATTTTTTAAAAATTTATCTCAAAATACAAACCAAATACACTGTAAATTTTTCCCAAATCAAAAAAAATATAATTACACTGCCATTTTTTTTTATTATAACTATTTTTTTTAATTGTGATATTATTTTGCTTATGGCTCATGAATTTTTTAGTTATGCATCAGGTTGCGTTTAGTTATGATTCAAAAAAATTAAAATTATGCTATTTTTTTAATTATAAAGTGCATATGGTATACACATTTTGCATGGTGTACACCATAATATTTCCCTCATACTAAATCAATTTAATATATAGATTCTTACTATTGGGGCCGGCTTCCCTTCAATCCAATCACGAACTGAAGGGTACTGTTGGGCCCATGGCGGCCCATCATGGGTGCCGTTTCAATAATCTGAACTGTTTAATGTGTAGAACTCGTTGAGTACAATACGCTTATAAAAAAAATACATTGATCGAATATCGATAGCTACGTAATCAAATCAGTTTTGTATATTAAAAAAATAGTTGTTGAAAAAATAAACGGTTGACAAAAATTTGATCCAATGAGATAGCTATTAATATCTAATCAGCGTGATTTTTTATAATATAGTACTCGATGAGTTCTACACATTGAACGGTTTAGATTATCGAAACGGGATCTGTGGTGGGCCTCTACGAGCCTAACAGTACCCTCTAGTCTAATCACGGATTGGAGGGAAGCCCAGCCCTTATTGTATATTCCCTTTTATACCTCATCTCTCTATACCTCTCCATACTCCTTTTATGTGTTTTAATTCAAACTTACATTAATGATTCGAATTGTCTATCTCCCAAGCCTCATAATGAAGATCATCCATGCAAAAAATTAACTTCATCAAAAGATTGTAAAAAACAAAAAACAAAAAACAGCTGTCAACTGCATCTTCCTTTCATATATAAAAACATATATGAAAAAATATGTTAATCCGAACCGTTCACATTTTAGAATACATCAAGTAGAACATACCTGTAAAAAATCAAATAAATCGAATACCGTTTGCAATTGTTATTTATTTTTGTAGATACAAATGTGAGTGGATGAATGGGTAAACGATATCCGATTAACTTGATTTTTTACAGGTATATTCTACTTGATGTATTCTAAAATGTGAACAGTTCAGATTATCAAAATGGGCCACAAAAATGGTCCAATTGGCTGCACAGCAGTGGCTGTTGTGCACCCCGCACCGCAGCCACACCAATTCCTCTAATATATTGGTGTGGCTGCTGTGCGGGATGCACAGCAGCCACTGCTGTGCAGCCATTTGGGCCCTTTTCGGAACCCATTTTGATATTCCGAACCATTCACATTTTAGAATATATCAAGTAGAACATACCTGTAAAAAATCAAGTTAATCGAATACCGTTTACCCATTCATCCACTCACATTTGTATCTACAAAAATAAATAACAATTGTAATTTATATACAAATGTGAGTGGATGAATGGGTAAACGATATCCGATTAACTTGATTTTTTATAGGTATATTCTACTTGATGTATTCTAAAATGTGAACGGTTCGGATTATCAAAATGGGCCACGAAAATGGAGCAGCCACACCAATTGCTGTGCGGGGTGCACAGCAGCCACTGCTGTGCAGCCATTTGGGCCCTTTTCGGAACTCATTTTGATAATCCGAACCGTTCACATTTTAGAATACATCAAGTAGAACATACCTGTAAAAAATCAAGTTAATTGAATACTGTTTGCCCATTCTTCCACACACATTTGTATCTACAAAAATAAATAACAATTGTAATTTAAAGTATTAAAATGAATACAAATGTGAGTGGATGAATGGGTAAACGATATCCGATTAACTTGATTTTTTACAGGTATATTCTACTTGATGTATTCTAAAATGTGAACGGTTCGAATTATCAAAATGGGCCACGAAAATGGCCTAATTGGCTGCACAGCAGTGGCTGCTGTGCACCCCCGCACAGCAGCCACACCAATATATTAGAAGATGTCCTTATTTGAAAATGGTTAGGGAAAAATATGGTATCAAATCTTTCAAAGTAAGGTATTGGTTGTGTTATTTTGAATTTTTAAAGTATTTTGTAGAGGAAAAATGCAAAAAGATAAAATAAAATCTTATACTTAATTTTTTTCCACATCTTAGTGTGATTTGGTGCCTCTCGCATTTACTTGGCGTGGGCTTTTTAGGCCATTAATCCTGGATATTTTATATAAATTACATTTTATGTATTTTATTTTATTTTATTTTTGTTTAAATAAGAAGAATATGCTTAAAATAGAGAAAATATTCCACCAAAGCTTTGAAATTAAATACAAAGTAAATATTTGTGCCAACTTAAGCAAAGTAATTAAAATTTTGTTTTACATTTGGTGAGCTTGAGTTTGAAATTGAAATTTTGTTTTAATTCCGAGCTTAGGATATAATTTTAGTCATTACTGATGTTTGGCCCGGTAGAGCTTGAGAATGAGACTTCTTTGTATTTTAGTTTAGAATGCAAGAGAACACCGAAGTAGTTTTTTTTTTAAATAAATTTTTAAGGACATTTATCTATTTGTTTTATGGGAAAAAAAATAAAAAACAAAAAACAGCTGTCAACTGCATCTTCCTTTCATATATAAAAACATCCCAACTTTCCTGTGATGCCACTCTGACCCTTGAGTTTTTGTCACTATCAAATCCATGATTATCAAAGTCTCTTTCATTATTCAACAAAATCAAAAGCCAAACTGTTATCACCACCACTGCTTCAAGGTCTCTTTCATCACAAGCATTTGCAAATGGGTCCAATTCATCTCTCCCCAAATATTCCCGTTCCTCTGTCCCAATTCACTAATAGTCATTGGACCTGATATGCGATGAAACTAAAGAGCGATATGTGAGAGAATAATTCAGTACAAAGCACCGAACAGGGTTCAACCACAACAGCTCATTCTTCCATTTCATCTCCTCCTTTGGTCACTGACACCATTTGTCTCTGTGCGGTAATCTTTGTCAACAGAACCTCTGCAAAATAATTTTAAGGGACCCGATACAAGGTTAGTGTGGCAGATTATTGCTATGAGCAGTATTTGCTGTTGATAAATAACGTTAAGCAAGCTTGACTTTATGTGATAACAAACTCAAACCATTCAAGATTAGTTATATTCTTTATTGGGACATATTATATAATCAGACTAAAAAACAAAGGAGCAGCTCCAAGAGTTCTCTATAAAGCAACCTTACAGGTACCAGACTTGACGACACGTTTAGGACAGAATTACCAACCTGTTTTCTTGGGGAATGAACAGCCTTTTGCATTGCCATACATGCTAGGATTCGGCAACTGGTGGTTTCTCAGGTACTCAGTGTGGCCCTTTACAAGCAAACATTGTCAAAAGGAGTTTAGAAACTCATACCTCCTGGAAAATATCAAGACTAAATGCGCATACTGTGAAAATTCTCGTTCTTTTTAAGGGATTTCAGAACAAATCAAACCTACCTTGGTTATTACACAAACATCTACTTTGCTTCCACTTCCCAAGTCATGAAATATGCCAGAGCAAATAGCCTCGCACACCAAATTTTTTCCTCCATCCCACTGCAAAGATAAACACTCAGATTTCTTTTGATGGATCATGAAGTAACAGTTATCCAGCACCTAGTTTTAGAAGCTAGAAGTTTTTTTCTTTCCTACAGCACAGCTTAACCAAAGCTACATGTATCTCGACCAATTAGAATATATCAACTTACTGTTATCCCTTCATGATATTTTGATTCAAAAAATCCATTGCTGCAAGGGAACCAGAACCCATTGTAGCAAACGGTAGTATGTCTTTTGATCCATGTGGGTAGATCTGTGCAATGATTTAAAAATAATAGTTAGTACATTGTAGGGCATAAAATACGTTAGCTTCAGATTCCTATAAGTAGACATTACGCACAGTAGTATGCAAATGTGGTCCAGTGACATCAACTCCACCAAGCACCAAAGCAGCTTGGACATAACCTTGGTGGCTGGTTAAGCGAAAAGAATCAGGCCTTCTTGCATTGTAATCTTTTCACACAATAAGTACCGATATTGTTGAGAAAAACAAACCTTGAATTATGTAACCTTGCCTAAAAACATGGGACTTCAAAAGGGTAAGAGCCGTCACAACCCTTGATTCTGACCAGTATGGTACCTGTAGCTGCAACTGGGAACTGACCAATGTCTAGAACGACAATATTTTAGAAACTTAGTTTAAAATGGATGTAGTGCTGTAAAAGCTTAAAAATACAGATATTCTGATAGAGAAATTAGACTTGGAAATACCTGTCACTGCCTCTGTATTAGCAGCAGTGCCTGCTCCACAGCAGTAAATGTTGGGTGCCATAAAATGGATTTTTCTCACAATTCTTATCAGCAACAATGGGCCCTTCAGTGGCTCTTGTATCCGCTCCAAGGATGACTCCATCCTGAAGATGATTTGAGAATAGTATAAAGTATGAGTTTAGGAAGCATCTATTCAATTAATCCACTACGATTCTGTGAAGCAAATAGAGGAATACATGGGAGTAAAAAAAAAATATTCCGACAAGTAGGAAAACATAAAAGTAATGTTAATAAACCCAAGATATATTTGGCAGTTGAACCACTGGGCCATCAATTTCACTGAGAAAACTATCTATTTGTGTCCAATTTGTTCTAAATGTTACTATTCCAACCTATATCTACTTCAATCAATCGATCTTCTGATTTAAAGCCTAAAAACCAACATCTTATTGATGATATATCTCCATACTCATCACTGTGATCTGAAGCCACCCAAGAGTTTCACCATTCATCTCTGCATTGTAAGAAGAAATAGGCAAGAAGGCTTCACATGGAACGATCACAAGGGGACAAGAGGGCTTTACCACTATCCACACATCCTTCCAGATAGGATGTCACATATTGAGTTCCTTCAATTATTCATTTTCAATAGGATATATGAAAAATCTATAATCTATAGCTACAGGAGTCATTTGAGTTCTCAGATTTGGATATCAAACTATGCAAGTTTTGATCACCATTTCAGCCATGTGATCCTGTAATTTCCTCCCCTAATTTAGAACTGAATTAGAAAAGAACTTTCTTGATGCAATAGAAAAATTATCTTTCATAAAGGTACTCTTTAGTTTTGCACCTTTCAGCTGCAGGAACAGCAATCCTTTGATATTATGTCAAAGTTGACTATACATTCATGTATAGATTATAAAGGTGGGCAATTTTGTAGTTACATTTCATCTTTCCAACTGTCTACCCACGGACCTTATTAGTACATATATTTCATAAGACCCCGTTTTCCAACCCTGTTCCTCAGACAGACATTCAGATCACGTCACACAACTAATGATAATTTCATTGATCACGCAGTCAATGGAATCATTATTTAACTACTATACAAGCAACTAAACAACCAATCAAGTAATGGCAACAAGCTTGAAATTGATTAATAAGCAAAGCAACCACCATAAGCTATCAGGCTATATGCCACTGCAGTGAAATTCAAAATGAAGTCAAATAAACAAGAACATTTAAGTCTGCGAGCGGTACAGATACACATGCCTCGAAAATTAAACCAACAATGGTAGTACCAGTTTTGAGAAACTTCAGAGCCTGAACACCTTTCTTCGAGAGCATTTCATTCCTTCTACACAGATCGAAGCTAAATCCACCCTTTAGAGGAACATCTACTGCTGGCTTGGACATTTTGAACTATACACAAAACTGTTCATACAAAACAGACAGTCGACTTTAGTCATCATATTTGACCTAGTTCGAATCTTAAGACACCAAAAGACTCTGATTTTACACTAACGGTGCAATTGAATTATTAATGCTTGTGTTTAGAACAAACAAAATTCGTGAGTTATTAATGGTAAGCTTTATATTAAAAAAAAAAAATTGCAGATTTTTATTGCATGCACTCTTATGTAAAACATAAAAATTTTAAGCTTCTTAACATGTTCCCTAAGCGCATGTTAACAAAATTCATGATTTATTAATTAAAAAGCTTAAAAAGAAATTTATAGTAAAATGAGAAACAGAAACACCAATGTAATAAAGATTAGTCGAAATCAGTAAAAATTGAAGCCTGATTTTGATACAAAAACTTTATAGGTATATATACAGAAAATATTCATTATGAGGCAAATATTGACCAATTATCTAGAAGCCTGATTTTGACTCATATAGCAACCCTGTAAATGAGTCAAACTCTGCAATTGGTCAATATTTAATCTAATTTAATCATACCTAATCAGTTTTCAGATAATTATACCATAAAATCACACAAATTATGATGATCATAAAACATCAATCAATTCCAGATTCGGCCGTCGATAAGGCCTTCAATTAGCAGTTTAAACACTAAAATACGAACAGATCAAATAAACAATCAAACAGATAGAATACAAATTAACATACATACTCAGTCAATTCAGTTCCAGTTTTCAGTCAGTCACTTCAGTACTTTAATCAGTTCAATTATCAGTCATAATCAGTTCAGTTTAACGGTAATCAATATTTATCGGTAAGCAGTGGCGAGGGTTATTACATAAAGCCTTCATTTCTTTCCTTTGATTTCATGTTACAATGAACCATGAATCTAAATCCTAAAATACAGATTTAGACTTTATTTCCTCCCATTGATATCATGTTGCAATGAACCATGAGGCTAAAGCTCAAAACAATGATTTTACCTAACAAACAGTTTTTTTTTCTTGAACAGGCAGTCTACTTTGAAAATTCGTCAAACATTATTTAGGCCACTTTAATGGTTGATTTTTGGACCAGAGTTAAATTAGAGTGTTATCTTTCCAACTCAATTTGTTTCAACTCGAGCCAACGGCTAGATTGTTGTGGAAATGATTTTTTAGAAACTGCAACGGATCTGGACCAGCTTTGTTTTACTGCCATTTTACCCTGTTTATGAGCATTTTTGGAAGACGAGTCCTCATGAAAAAGTTTCATAACATCGTGATTGATAACCCTGTAAAATTTCAGAATATTTTAAAGTGTTTTGATTAGGATTTTAGCTTATGATCTAAAGTGCTGCAAACTAAGAATTTCTGGACCATAAGAGAAGGACCCCTTTTAAATTGTACACTTTGGGATTATGGTTTGAATATTTATTTCATGCTTAGAATTAATTCCTAGACCTACAATAATGTAGTTTTTCATAAGTTGTGTTTAGATCTCGGTTCTGGTTGATTTTACCAAACTTCGTGTACATTTAGGTGAGTTCATGCTTACGCTTTTTACATGTATTTGAATATAATGACATGCTTTGATCGATGAATTATTTTGGAGCATGAGATTGCATTGATTTATGAATAACCGAATAAACACATGATTTTGAACTTTAGCAAGTATGCCTATGATTGGAAAAGTACCTTGAATACATTTTCAAAATCATGTTATGTTTTAGAAAACATAAGTTAACGGGATAAGCCGACTCACACGTATTGCTTATATACATATTGTTTTTATGAAGCCATGGTTAAAACATTATTATAAAACTCTTGCAAATGTAATAACGTACATTCGAACGGAACATCCCGGACGTTGGGGGAAATTAAAGATACCAACGGGTGAGGCGTTATAAGGGTGGTTGTTGGGACGCGACCATCATCCCTTGGCATGATCATGACCACTTGATATTAGTATGGGTAGCTCCCTATTTCTTTGGCAATATATCCAGTTAAATGGATATATGTATGTATATTTTGATATATATATATATATATATAAGAGCATTTATTTTGTCTTTTCAGTCATTGGGCTTTTGAATATGAACAGTTATGCTTGAGACTTGAAATATTTATGGTTGAACCGTGGCAAACTTGTAAATTACGTAAAAATGTTCTCACAAGCTTTATAGCTCACGGGTGTGTTACTAACCCATTTCAGGTTAGGAGAATGCTTAGTGGATAACAAAAGGCCTATTTTTTTATGGTGTCTCATGGCCTGGGATGGATTCTAGACCTATAGTTTTATATAAGTCATGTACTGCCTCTTTTGTTGGCATAGGGCCAAGTTATTGTTGTAACTTAACCTTTCTTTATGACTTGTATAACTTATATAGCAACGCTCTAGATAAATGTAATCACCTAGTATTTGCGATGATTTATTTATTTGTTCTCTAAACTAGTTAGTAGTAGGCCTAGGGTGCAAGATAAGGCGTTGGCTGGTCGCGATTTCGATTAGCCCCTATTTTGGTCGTGACAACTTGGTATTAGAGCTGTAGGTTTAGAGAACCTTAAATCCACAGAGCACTAAGACACTTGCACTACGACACTCAATGCATGCTACATGTTTAAGTGTCTCTTTCGGTGACCTGTTTGGGGTAGATACTTTAAGAAACCTTACTACAGCATTAAGTTACTGTAGTTTTCCTCCTTACCCATATATTTTCCTTGGGTCCGGTACTTACAAGATTTACGTCTTGTGTGTATTGCAGGACATAGTGCCTATCATTCGCTATGACGAGTTTGGAGGGTATCGATTGAGCGACGCTCAGCAGGGCCATTGGAGGGTCGAACTGCGAGACCTAGCTCGTCACAATCAGGAAGTCCTCCGTGAAGCACGTCGACGCTTTTATAACCAAATCGCTTTCGTTAGCTAAGAGGAAGTTCTTTTCACTCCAGAGATGAAGAGGGCGGTAGTTATTCACCGTGTTCGTATCCACATGCAAATTTGGCAAGAAGTGCTCACGTTTAGTAATGACCCAGTGTTCTTCAGAGAAGAAGTTGAACATGTGGAAGCTAATGGAGACGGAGGAGATCAAATAGTACCAGAAGTAGCACTTGTGGTCCCCATAGTTCATGAACCCGAGGATCCTGCTGAAGATGGAATGGATGATGACATAGAAGAAGACCCTGAAGAAGAACCTGAGTTTAACCCCAACGAACCTAAGGTTTATGGCGTTGAGTCTTGCGACGAGTCAGATCGATCTGACGATTAGTTAGTCCTGGTGGGGGGGAATATAGACTGGGTAACTATACTTATATTTTGTATGTAATAGGGGCCTTGATGCTAGCATGTTCAGTATAGATTAGTTTTGATGCCTTTTGGGACGTTGGCAAACTAGTTTTGGGCTTTGTGGCACTTAAGTGTTTTTGGTAATTGCGTCATTCTAACATAATACCATATTTTGTAACCACCATGTAAAGCTGACCATGTGTACATCAACTCATAGATATATGTACATATATATAAATGGATGCATAATTATGATGACTCTCCTTTGTTATACGTTTCTCATTTCCAGCTTCCTTATCTCTATGATACAATACAAGTTATGACTCGTCGAAAGCCCACCTTTGTATTAACACGTTGAATTTTAGGATGAACACTCGAGGGAGCCTTGCGAGAGCTCCTGGAGCTGGCGACTCAAGCCGTCTCGATCAATTAGAAAGAATGATGAAGTAATCCGTCACGACAGACCAAGCTAAAAGGTAACAACCACCACCTCCACAGAACCCACCTCAAGTAATTCCACCACTACCTCAAGTACAACAACAACCGACTAACAATGCCCAGGGCCCACAGTTGGGGAATGTGGCACAACCTCAATGGGAAGATCTCAACTTGAAGGAATTCTTGAAGCTGAAACCTCCGACCTTCCCAGGAGGAATAGACGCTGAAAGGGCCGATGCTTGGGTCGCATAGCTGAGAAAGATATTTAAAGTTATGCATTGTACAGAAACCTAGAAGGTCGGACTAGCCACGTATTTACTGCAAGGAGAAGCTCAGCAATGGTGGGAGATGAAGGAAGAGCCCGAGCCGACAATAATTTGGGACCGATTTCTGGTCGTCTTTCGAGAGAAATACATATCTCAATCCGTCCAGGATGCAAAGTATGCGGAGTTTTATCGACTGAAGCAATGGGGACAGATGTTGGTGACTGAATACGAAGTAGAATTCACCAGGCTATCACAGTATGGGAAACACCTGATTAGCACAGAAAATCTAAAAGCTCGAAGGTTCAAAGAGGGACTCCACCCCGACATCCGTGATGTCATACTGCCAATACGATTGGTTACATACACTGACATAGTTGATCGTGCCATGATTGTGGAGAGGAATGTCAACAGTAGGAAGAAGTTCACTGAGAAGAAGAAGCGTCGTTTTGACAACTTTGATGGGAAGAAGTCAAGTGATTTTTCACCCAAAAAACAGAATGCGGGACCATCCAATGTTGGGAGGCAGAATAACAATCGGGGCAATAAAGTGCCTAGGTATAACACTTGCGGTAGCTTCCACTCAGGAGAATGTCGCAAAGCTGCTGGAACTTGCTTTAACTGTGGCGAGGGGGGACACATGAAAAGGATTGTCCTAAATTGGTGCGAATTGGAGCGAATACGGTACCACTAGGGAGAAACATGGTGCAGGCAACTGAGGCAGAACCTAACTTAGTAAAAAATCAACGACAAGGCAGAGCTTTTGCCTTAATATCAGGAGACGTGCAGAACACAGAAATGGTAGTTGCAGGTAACTTGTTTATCTGTTCATTATCGGCTTATGCTCTTATAGATTTCGGATCAACACATTCATTCATTGCATTAAATTTTGCCATGAGACTACCTAAGAAACCCGAACCCCTTGGTTATGATTTGATTGTTTCTCAGCCCATGAGTGGCAGTATTTGTTGTTCAACTGTATATAGAAAATTGTGATGTGTGTTTTGATAATAATCATCTGACAGTCGACTTGATTCCCATTGCGATGGGCCACTTCGACGTTATCTTTGGCATGGTTTGGCTGTTTGCCAACAACGCCACTATCGACTGTGCACATAAGTGTGTTGAGTTTCGAATCCCCGGTCACCTGGACTTTCGTTTCACGGGAGATGGTATAGTTCCACCTTCGTATTTAGTATCTGCAGCTCAAGCCCGACGACTTCTGAGGAAGGGTTGTCATGGGTTTTTGTGCAGCATCTCGTTGTTACCAGTAGAAGATACGAAGATATCTGTTATTCCTGTGGTTCGAGAATTTTCGAAAGTCTTTCCAGAGGATCTACCTGGAATGCCAATAGATCGGGAGATTGAGTTTTCTATTGAAGTTGCACCTGGTACGCAACCAATCTCCAAAGCTTCGTATCAGATGGCCCCAGCCGAATTGAAAGAACTGGAAGTTCAATTATAAGAGTTACTTGACAAGGGTTTTATTTGATCGAGCTCGTCCCCATGGGGAGCACCTGTCCTTTTCGTTAAGAAAAAAGATGGAACAATGAGGTTATGTATTGATTATCGGGAAATAAATAAGGTTACAACAAAGAATAAGTACCCACTACCTCGAATTGATGAGTTATTTGATTAGCTGCAAGGCGCATGTGTATTTTCGAAGATTGATTTACGGTTGGGGTACCATCAACTGAAGGTGAAAACCGAGGACATAGGGAAGACAACTTTTTGTACTCGTTACGGTCACTACGAGTTTCTTGTGATGCCTTTTAGCGTGACCAATGCACCTGCTGCGTTTATGGACTTGATGAATCATGTATTCAAGCTATTCTTGGACGAATTTGTCATCGTTTTCATCGACGATATATTGATTTACTCCGAGGATGAAAAGTAACATGGAGAACACTTGTGAAAGGTTCTACAAATGCTAAAGGAGCGAAAACTCTACGCCAAGTTCAAGAAATGTGAATTCTGGTTAAATAGTGTCAAATTCTTAGGACACGTCATCAGTAAGGATGGAGTTTCAGTGGACCCACAAAAGATCGAAGCAATTGTCAATTGGCCTCGACCCACCATCGTGACTGAAGTTAGAAGTTTTCTGGGACTAGCTGGCTACTACCGCAAATTCGTGCAAGATTTTTCAAGGATTGTCGTGCCATTGACTGAGCTAACACGAAAAGGCACACCATTTGTTTAGACCGAAAAACGAGAGCAGAGTTTCCAGGACTTAAAGAAGAGATTAGTTTTGGCACCGATCCTTACCCTTCTTGACGGCATCGATGGATGTGCAATCTACAGTGATGCGTCACGACAAGGCTTGAGATGTGTTTTAATGTAACGTGGGAAAGTCATCGCCTACGCCTCACGACAACTGAAGACACACGAAAGAAACTATCCAACTCACAACCTAGAGCTCGCTGCGGTAATTTTTGCCTTGAAAATCTGGAGACATTACTTGTATGGAGTATCGTGCAAAATCTACACTGATCATAAAAGCCTAAAGTACATCTTTACCCAGAAGGACCTTAACTTAAGGCAACGCCAGTGGTTAGAACTAATCAAAGATTACGATGTCAACATTCAATACCACCTAGGTAAAGCTAATGTGGTAGCAAACGCTCTGAGCAGGAAATTGACAGGGAGGATAAATTGCCTACTCACTACGCAACCAACACTTTTAGAAGAGATGGATCAAATAAAATTGGAAGTGATAATCCCAGGATCGATTACCACGTGCAATGCCATAGTTGCTCAACCTGCCATAACTGAAATGATCAAACAAAGACAGAAGGAGGATCCAGAATTGAAAAAAGTTCGAGATGGACTAGAAACAGAACCACATCTAGATTTCACAGTTACCAATGGAATTCTGAAATTTCGAGGTAGAGTCTGTGTCTCGGCCATAGAAGAGGTCAAACGCCAGATTTTGGACGACGGCCACAAGTCCAGACTTGCAATTCATCTAGGGATCACCAAGATGTATCAAGACTTGAAGACCGTATATTGGTGGAGGAGAAAGAAGAGAGAGATAGCAAAATATATAAGGAGTTGTTTCTAGTGTCAGCAGATAAAAGCAGAACACCAAAAGCCAGTAGGACTACTTCAACCTCTACCTGTAGCCGAATGGAAGTGGGAGCACATCATAATGGACTTTGTATCGGGACTACCACGCACACCGAATGGAAATAACATGATATGGGTGATTATCGATCGATTGACAAAGTCAACTCATTTTTTGCCGGTCAAAAAACGTTCTCAGTCGATCGTTATGCCTACATCTACCTCGTAGAGATAGTTAGACTACATGGAGTATCTGTATCTATTGTGTCCGACCGAGACCCGAGATTTGTGTCAGATTTCTAGAGCAGCTTTCAACGAACCATGGGAACAAAGCTGAACCTCAGTACAACCTTTTTCGCAAACCGATGGACAATCTGAACGGACCATTCAAACGCTAGAGGACTTGCTTAGAGCCCACGTGATGGATTTTCAAGGCAGTTGGGAAGAGTACATACCTTTAGTAGAGTTCGCGTACAATAATAGTTACCAGATGAGTATCGGGATAGCACCTTATGAAGCTTTATATGGAAGGAAATGTAGATCGCCAGTATGTTGGACTGAGGTCGGGGAGAAACAGATAATGGAAGAAGAAATCAAACCAAACATCATTAAGGAAACAACAGAGAAGATCAAGCTCATCCAGGACCGCCTGAAGATAGCTCAAGATAGATAGAAAAGTTATGCGGATAGCAGAAGGAGGAATCTTGATATCAATATAAGAGACTCAGCATTTGTGAAGATTTCACCTCTGAAAGGGGTCGTTCGATTTGGGAAGTGAGGAAAATTGAATCCAAGGTTCGTGGGACCTTTCAAAATCATTGAGCGTGTCGGACCTGTAGCATATCAACTCGCATTAACACCGGAGCTCGCCGAAGTTCATGACGTCTTTCATATCTCGATGCTAAAACCTTATGTGCTAGACTCATCACATGTTCGAGTGCCTGAGTCAGCTGAAGTGCAACCGAATCTGACTTACATTGTGAAGCCCATACGTATCATGGATAGAAGGGTGAAACAATTGCGAAACAAAGTCATGTCTCTAGTGAAGGTCTGATAGGACAATAATGCTAACAGAGAGGTTACTTGAGAAAAATAGGAGGACATCCGAACTCTCTACCAGCATCTTTTTGAAGAAGGTAATGTTTTTTTTTATAACACGTTACTGTAGTACTTTGGTAAAGTTTGGAGGACCAAACTTCTTAAGGTGAGAAGGATGTGAAGACCCGACCCAACTTTTCACCTTTTGTTTGACACCGTCAATGAATGGGGGTCACATCTCATATTTAATAAGTTCATCATGTCATGTTAATAAATATTATCTATACTTCGCCATCCGGGGTGGACCTATAACAGAACAATAATTGGTAATCCTCTTCGAGTGTGTCAAAAATGAAACTCGTAAAGATGTATATTTTTTTTCTTTAGGCGAAACGGATCACACCATCAACTCAGAATGTCAAAATTAGTCAACAATGATTAAATGAAATTTTTCTTGAACCGATTTTTGGACAGCTCGGATGTCCGCGCACTGCATTTTATCCGAGCAGTACAATTTATGGTGGTAAAATCAGCCACCATGGCTGTAATTTCTTCGTGAGGTGAAAGATATATCCACCTCACTCCCCTTTTTACCACATACTTCAGCATTCAATCCTAGCCATTGATCCTACCTATCCCTTTCTTCCTATATATATATATATATATCCTATATGTGCAAAAACTTCATCTTCTTGCTGAAAATCTGTAGATTTAAAAGAGAAAATTAAACACTTTCATCTTTGTTCTTCAAGCTTCATGTCTAGGTAAATTCCTCTCTATATCTACTTCAATTCCATAAGTTAAAGTGTCACGACCCAAACCCGGCCCTATGGGTTTAGCACCGTAGCCGGCCAGTAATCCGAGATTACCGAAGGCCTGCAGAACAGTAGAACAGTAAAACAGAGTACAGGGCCTGGCGGAAGCCAAAACAGTAAATAAACAATGTCCAATGAGCTGTGACAGTCTGTATGCAAAAAGACTTTTCACATATATATAAACATAATCAGTACAGAGCAGTATGCACACTATATACAGTCATCCAGACTAGGGACCCAATCCCTTACATAACAGTACAGTGACATTCAGTCTATACAATCCATTCGGTTATTACAAAGCAGTAAGACAGTACAGAAGGGGAAATCCTAAAACACCCCTAAGCCTTAGCACGATAGGCTCGGAACCTCGCAGTGAGGCACATAGGCTGGCTTGACAAAACTGGAGTAACCCTGACGCTCCTAGCCGCGGTCTGGTGCCTGAACACCTACATATATATATGAGCAGTGAGCTAAAGCCCAGTGAATAACATAATGCGTAAAGAGGTTAAGAATGAATGTCCTTACAGTATGGAAACAGTTCAATTAAACAGTATTTCAGTTGTTCAGTCAGTACAGTCATATGTGGTACACCCATTAGCATAACAGTACAGTAAGCAGTAGGTCTTAAAAGACCGAACAGTAATGATGGCCATCAGCCAGTAAACAGTAGTGGTTCCAACGAGGGAACCGACAGAGAATTCTGTCACAGTAACAGTAAACAGTAGGTGCTAAGGATGCCACAATACAGTTCAGAATATAGGACATACATTCATTCAGTTAACAGTAATCAGTTCAGAAAACAGTACAGTTCAGTTGTTCAGAAGATAATCATTTGTGAACATATCTTTACAATCGTTACTCACAGAGTTTGGGCTACAGTATGCTAAAGCGTGCCTCCCCAGTCGCCAACCCTACACAGTTAACAGATTGAACACACTAAGCTATACAGCTGGGAAACATAATAACTTAATCCCTAATTGCCTCGGTGTGTTCTACATCTATGCCCTCAAGAAGATGCCTTAAACTAGGCCTAAGAATGCCTAGAATGGGATGAGGATGCAAAGATGTACTTTTAAAAGCATTTTCAGATTTTCAGAAAACAGAGGTCACGCTCGAGCGTAGATAACTCCGCTCGAGCGGACATGCAGACAAAGGTACCCGCTCGAGCGTAGAATTACCCGCTTGAGCGTTCTGCAAAAATAGTCAAAAGTGCTGGATGGGTGGAATCTCCGCTCGACAGACGCTCGACGCCCGCTCGAGCTTGAGACACATGATCCCGCTCGAGTGCCCAATCCTCCGCTCGAGCATACTGTAAAACAGTACAGAGATACTGGATGCTCGGATTCCACGCTCGAGCGCCAATTTCCCTGCTCGAGTGGAAGTGCAAAATCTGGGAATTCCAGATTGCACCTCCAAGCCAAAACCAGGTTTAAATGTATCAAAACCGATCCTCTTGGACTGAATTTCCAGAAAACACTTGTAAACATATAGAATGACATGGTTCAAAGCTCAATTTTAAGAAATCAAAGCCCAAGGGTGTTTGATTCAAATCCAATTTCAAACCATTTTCATGAACATGGAGAACATGCAAACATGCATGAATTCAAACCAATTTAAAGCTTCAATTTGATGCTCGAAAGAGCCGATTGATCCAAAAACAAGTTGAAAACATGGACCATTACAAAAGTTTGGACATGCATGTACCATTTTACCATGAAATCAACTCACAACTCAACAATTCAAACATGCATGCATGAAATGAGCTTCAATTCACCATTAATGAATCAATGCATGACTTAGCTCTACAATTAGACATGGACCATGCAAGAATTAGCTCAAACACAAGAATGAGAAGATGAAATCCTTACCTAAGTCTTGGAATTAGAAGACTAGGAGCTCAAATATGTAATCTATACTTCAATTACTAAGCAATATTGAGATGAAATCAACTCCTCAAGTCTCTCTCTCTCTATGGTCGGTTGAACAAGAGATATGGCTGAGGAAAATGTTTTGATTCAAGTATGCAAGGCTCTAATAGTGACTAGGTAGTGGCCCACTCAAGGGCAAAGTTATAAGTGAGTCAAACTCTGCAATTGGTCAATATTTAATCTAATTTAATCATACCTAATCAGTTTTCAGATAATTATACCATAAAATCACACAAATTATGATGATCATAAAGCATCAATCAATTCCGGATTCGGCCGTCGATAAGGCCTTCAATTAGCAGTTTAAACACTAAAATACGAACATATCAAATAAACAATCAAACAGATAGAATACAAATTAACATACATACTCAGTCAATTCAGTTCCAGTTTTCAGTCAGTCAGTTCAGTACTTTAATCAGTTCAATTATCAGTCATAATCAGTTCAGTTTAACGGTAATCAATGTTTATCGGTAAGCAGTGGTGAGGGTTATTACAGTCTCCCCTCCTTATAAAGAGTTTAGTCCTCTAAACTCGAGTTACCTTCGTTCTGGAAGAAAACAGGATTCAATGGAAACAGTTCAGGATATCTTTTAGCTATGTCCTCTTCCCTTTCCCAAGTGGCATACACACCACCATGGTTCTGCCAGTCAACTTTTACCAGCGGGATTTCTTTGTTTCTCAGTTTCTTGATCCGTCTGTTTACAATCTGTATAGGCCGTTCCTCATAAGTGTAGTCATCGCTCAGCACTACACGGGTAGGCTCTATTACGTGGAAAGGATCTCGGAGGTAGTCTCTCAACATAGAAATGTGGAAGACGTTATGCATATGCTCTATTTCAGGAGGAAGCGCAACTTGATATGCCACCGGATTGATTTTCTCAATAATCTCGTATGGTCCGACGTATCTCGGTGCTAACTTGCCTTTGACTCCAAAACGAGTCTGGCCTTTCATCGGTGTCACTTTCACAAATACGTGATCACCCACTTCATACTCTCTGTCTCGTTTTCTGACATCAGCATAACTCTTCTGTCTGCTCTGTGCAGTTTTCAATCTCTGTTGTATCAGTTTCACTTTCTCAGTTGTTTCATATACAATCTCGGGCCCAAGCAAAGGCCCATCTCCAACTTCTGCCTAGCAAATCGGAGATCTACATTTTCTGCCATACAATGCCTCGAAAGGCGCCATGCTAATACTCGAGTGATAGCTGTTGTTGTAAGCAAATTCAGCCAATGGCAAATGGCTTTCCCAGTTTTCCTAAAAATCAAGGACACACATTCTCAGTAGATCCTCTAGAGTCTGGATGGTTCTTTCTGATTGGCCATCTGTCTGAGGATGATAGGCACTACTCAGCCTCAATTCAGTACCCAGTGCAGTCTGTAGGCTTTGCCAAAACCTCGATGTAAACTTCGAATCCCTGTCAGAAACAATGGACACGGGCACTCCATGCAGTCTAACAATTTCATCAATATAGAGTATAGCCAATTTGTCCGCATTATAAATTGTCTTAACAGGTAAGAAGTGAGCAGATTTAGTCAGTCTATCAACAATAACCCAAATCGAGTCCATACCTTTACTGGAGCGAGGCAATCCCACTATAAAATCCATGGTGATATGCTCCCATTTCCACTCCGGTATCGGTAAGGACTGCAATAAGCCTGCGGGTTGTTGATGTTCGGCTTTAACTTGTTGGCAATGAAGACATTTCGATACAAAATCAGCAATTTCTTTCTTCATTCCTGGCCACCAGAAGTTCAGTTTCAGGTCTTGATACATTTTCGTATTCCCCGGATGGATAGAAAATTTTGAGTTGTGGCCCTCTTGCAGAACTCTTCTTTTTAGTTCAGTATCACTCGGTACACACAGTCTGTCTTGAAATTTCAGTACATTATTCTCAAATTTGAATCCCGATCTCGATTTAGATTCTCTTTCTTCGATGATCTTCTTCAAGAAGTCATCCAGTTGCTGTTTCTCTTTAATCTCTTCAATCAGCGCCGGTTGAGCAGAAATAGCAGCTAAGGTTCCACCTTGTTCTCGCAAAACAATTTCAATTTCAGATTTTTCAAGGTCACAAAGAAACTCTTTCTGTCCGGTAAGCAAACATGCTAAGTTTCCAATCGATTTCCGGCTCAGTGCATCGGCAACGGTGTTGGCTTTTCCCGGGTGGTATAAGATCTGTAGGTCATAGTCCTTTATCAGTTCTAGCCATCTCCGCTGCCTCATGTTCAGTTCTTTCTGTGTGAAGAAATATTTCAAACTCTTGTGGTCGGTGTATACTTCACATGTCACCCCGTACAGATAGTGACGCCAGATTTTCAGTGCAAATACTACTGCAGCAAGTTCCAGATCATGGGTTGGGTAGTTCTTTTCGTGCGGTCTCAGTTGTCGGGAAGCATAGGAAATTACTCTCCCATTCTACATTAAAACACATCCCAAACCCTAATGAGAAGCATCACTAAATACGGTATAACCATCCGTACCAGAAGGTAAGGTAAGAACCAGTGCAGTCACTAATCGAGTTTTCAACTCCTGGAAGGCAGATTCTCTTTGGTCAGTCCAGTCAAATGATATCCCCTTCTGAGTTAGTTGAGTCAATGGTAAAGCAATTTTGGAGAAATCTCTGACAAATCTTCTGTAATATCCAGCCAAACCCAAAAAGCTTCGGACTTCAGTCACATTGGTTGGTCTAGGCCAGTTCACTACAGCTTCAATTTTCTGCGGATCAACGGAAATTCCATCTTTGCTAACAACATGCCCCAAAAACATAACATGGTCAAGCCAAAATTCACATTTAGACAGTTTAGCATACAGTTTCTGTTCTCTTAAGGTTTGTAGGGCAAGTCTCAGATGATGTTCATGTTCTTCTATACTCTTGGAGTAAATCAATATGTCATCAATAAATACAACAATAAAATTGTCAAGGTATGGTTTAAAAATTCTATTCATAAGGTCCATAAATGCAGCTGGTGCGTTCGTGACTCCGAAAGGCATAACTAAAAATTCGTAATGTCCATATCTCGTTCTAAAAGCAGTTTTATCAATGTCATCTGATTTAACTTTCAACTGATGGTATCCGGATCTGAGATCAATCTTCGAAAATACTTTAGCACCCTGTAACTGATCGAACAGGTCATCAATACGCGGTAATGGGTATTTATTCTTTACAGTTACCTTATTCAGTTCACGATAGTCAATGCACAGTCTCAGTGAGCCGTCTTTCTTCCTTACAAACAAAACAGGTGCGCCCCATGGTGAGGTACTAGGTCTGATGAACTTTTTGTCTAACAGTTCTTGCAGTTGCACTTTCAGTTCTTTCAATTCAGTTGGAGCCATTCGGTAAGGAGCTTTAGAAACTGGCTGTGTTCCGGGAATCACATCAACGGTAAATTCAATCTCTCTGTCAGTCAAACCTCCTGGCAAATTGTCTGGAAAAACATATGAGAATTCTCTGACTATAGGAATACAGTTCACATTAGCATTATTATCAGTAGACACAGTCAATACAGAACACAGATATCCCTTACAGCCCTTTCTAATCAATTTTACAGCTTTCACAGATGAAATCAGATATGGGGGAGGTACTACTCCTACCCCATTAAATACAAATTCAGGCAAACCAGGTGGATGGAAAACTACTTGTTTCGTTACACAGTCTATGGTGGCATGATATTTCGTTAACCAGTCCATCCCCAATATAACATCAAAATGGTCAATGTTCAATGGCAGTAAATCGATAAACAGATGTGCATCTCCAACAATGATTTCACAAGTAGGGTACATGTATGCACAGGTCATAGATCCCCCAACGGGTGATGATACAGCTAACAGATAATTCATAGGTTCTAAGGGTCTATTCAATTTACGCGAAAATGCATGCGACACATAAGAATGCGTAGACCCCAAATCAATCAGTACATAAGCATTCTGAGTACAAATAGAGAGAATACCTGACACAACGGTCTCGGTATTCTGGACGTCTCCCGGTACTAGGGCAAACACTCGGCCCTGCCTTATAGGCTCTTTCCCAGTAGCTTTGGGGTTCAGTTTCGGTGTAACAGTTGATGCCGCTACGCTTGGTGTAGCTTTACTACTAGTTTGTGGAGCAGAGGGACAGTCTTTAACCATGTGGCCCACTTTGCCACACCTATAACAGGCTCCTGATATCTTGTAACAAACTCCCTTGTGATTTTTACCACACTTAGAACAGGGCGGTATTGTACGGTTTCCTTGACTAGACGTAGTCGTTGACCCCGTATTCTGTTTCTTGTTCAATGGACTATGCTTGCCTTTCTTAAATTTAAAATTCTATCTTTTACCCCGCCATTCAGGCAATGGCGTTTCTGTTTTCAGTGCTTCAATATTTGATTCAGCCATCAAGGCTCTGTCAAGAACATTTATATAACTCGGTAGTTTCAGAACATTTATTCGGTCAAGAATTGCAACATTAAGGCCGCCTTCAAATTTTCTGGCCTTCTTATACTCAGTATCCACCATATGCGGTGCATATCTAGCAAGCTCGGTGAATTTCGTCTCATATTCAGCCATAGACATTGCTCCTTGTCTCAGCTGTTCAAACTCAGTTACTTTTCTATCCCTAACACACTGAGGGAAGCACTTTTTAAAGAAGGCTCCCTTGAATTGAGCCCAAGTCAGAACGGTATTTTCATCACGAATGAGCATCCACTACCTTCTAGCTTCTTCTTGCAATGTAAAGGTGG
Source organism: Camellia sinensis (assembly GCF_055761805.1). Lineage (NCBI taxonomy): Eukaryota > Viridiplantae > Streptophyta > Magnoliopsida > Ericales > Theaceae > Camellia > Camellia sinensis. The sequence goes on from NC_138965.1 coordinate 212,496,903, forward strand.
CTAACAGTACTTTGTGTGCTTCAGAGCACGGGAAAACTTCAAACAATTTTTCAGTCTCCAGAACCCATGCTTCAGCTTTCAACGGTTCAAGGCCTCCCTGAAAGGACAGCGGTTTCATTTTGCTGAACTTATGGGTCAGTGCAATTATGTCCCCATCATTAGCATTCATATTTTGTACATTCACATTCACATTTTGTTCATTCACATTCACATTTTGTTCCGGTACAACCGGAGGAGGAGGTAGGGGCTGTTGGTTCAGTTGTTGGTCCAGTCTTGCAGTTATCAGTTCCATCATTTGCTCCAGTCTGGCCATTCTGGCCTCAGAGGATGAGGATTCAGTTTCATTTGCAGTGTTTGCGTTATCCATTTCACTATAAGTATTATAACAGTTTTAAACATAAGCAATCATTTGTTTAGCAGTTTAACACGTTAACATATATTCAGTCATAACATAACCACACACTTATCATGCTCATGAGATGCCCTAATTACTTTTCTAGGACACCCTATAGCTCATTTGGACACGTGTGTGCGGTATAACTCGTGGTAAGTATCGCTCTGATACCACTCTGTCATGACCCAAACCCGGCCCTATGGGTTTAGCACCGTAACTGGCCAGTAATCCGAGATTACTGAAGGCCTGCAGAATAGTAGAATAGTAAAACAGAGTACAGGGCCTGGCAGAAGCCAACACAGTAAATAAACAATGTCCAATGAACTGTGACAGTCTGTATGCAAAAAGACTTTTCACATATATATAAACATAATCAGTACAGAGCAGTATGCACACTATATACAGTCATTCAGACTAGGGACCCAATCCCTTACATAACAGTACAGTAACATTCAGTCTATACAATCCCTTCGGTTATTACAAAGCAGTAAGATACAGAAGGAGAAATCCTAAAACACCCCTAAGCCTTAGCACGATAGGCTCGGAACCTCGCAGTGAGGCACATAGGCTGGCTTGACAAAACTGGAGTAACCTTGACGCTCCTAGCCGTGGTCTGGTGCCTGAACACCTACATATATATATGAGCAGTGAGCTAAAGCCCAGTGAATAACATAATGCGTAAAGAGGTTAAGAATGAATGTCCTTACAGTATGGAAACAGTTCAATTAAACAGTATTTCAGTTGTTCAGTCAGTACAGTCATATGTGGTATACCCATTAGCATAACAGTACAGTACGCAGTAGGTCTTAAAAGACCGAACAGTAATGATGGCCATCAGTCAGTAAACAGTAGTGGTTCCAACGAGGGAACCGACAGAGAATTCTGTCACAGTAACAGTAAACAGTAGGTGCTAAGGATGCCACAATACAGTTCAGAATATAGGACATACATTCATTCAGTTAACAGTAATCAGTTCAGAAAACAGTACAGTTCAGTTGTTCAGAAGATAATCATTTGTGAACATATCTTTACACAATCGTTACTCATAGAGTTTGGGCTACAGTATGCTAGAGCGTGCCTCCCCAGTCACCAACCCTACACAGTTAACAGATTGAACACACTAAGCTACACAGCTGGGAAAGATAATAACTTAATCCCTAATTGCCTCGGTGTGTTCTACATCTATGCCCTCAAGAAGATGCCTTAAACTAGGCCTAAGAATGCCTAGAATGGGATGAGGATGCAAAGATGTACTTTTAAAAGCATTTTCAGATTTTCAGAAAACAGAGGTCACGCTCGAGCGTAGATAACTTCGCTCGAGCGGACATGCAGACAAAGGTACCCGCTCGAGCGTTCTGCAAAAACAGTCAAAAGTGTTGGATGGGTGGAATCTTCGCTCGACGGACGCTCGACACCCGCTCGAGCTTGAGACACATGATCCCGCTCGAGCGCCCAATCCTTCGCTCGAGCGTACTGTAAAATAGTGCAGAGATACTGGATACTCGGATTCCACGCTCGAGCGCCAATTTTCCCGCTCGAGCGGAAGTGCAAAATCTGGGAATTCCAGATTGCACCTCCAAGCCAAAACCAGGTTTAAATGCATCAAAACCGATCCTCTTGGGCTGAATTTCCAGAAAACACTTGTAAACATATAGAATGACATGGTTCAAAGCTCAATTTTAAGAAATCAAAGCCCAAGGGTGTTTGATTCAAATCCAATTTCAAACCATTTTCATGAACATGGAGAACATGCAAACATGCATGAATTCAAACCAATTTAAAGCTTCAATTTGATGCTCGAAAGAGCCGATTGATCCAAAAACAAGTTGAAAACATGGACCATTACAAAAGTTTGGACATGCATGTACCATTTTACCATGAAATCAACTCACAACTCAACAATTCAAACATGCATGCATGAAATGAGCTTCAATTCACCATTAATGAATCAATGCATGACTTAGCTCTACAATTAGACATGGACCATGCAAGAATTAGCTCAAACACAAGAATGAGAAGATGAAATCCTTACCCAAGTCTTGGAATTAGAAGACTAGGAGCTCAAATATGTAATCTATACTTCAATTACTAAGCAATATTGAGATGAAATCAACTCCTCAAGTCTCTCTCTCTCTATGGTCGGTTGAACAAGAGATATGGCTGAGGAAAATGTTTTGATTCAAGTATGCAAGGCTCTAATAGTGACTAGGTAGTGGCCTACTCAAGGGCAAAGTTGTAAATGAGTCAAACTCTGCAATTGGTCAATATTTAATCTAATTTAATCATACCTAATCAGTTTTCAGATAATTATACCATAAAATCACACAAATTATGATGATCATAAAACATCAATCAATTCCGGATTCGGCCGTCGATAAGGCCTTCAATTAGCAGTTTAAACACTAAAATACGAACAGATCAAATAAACAATCAAACAGATAGAATACAAATTAACATACATACTCAGTCAATTCAGTTCCAGTTTTTAGTTAGTCAGTTCAGTACTTTAATCAGTTCAATTATCAGTCATAATCAGTTCAGTTTAACGGTAATCAATGTTTATCGGTAAGCAGTGGTGAGGGTTATTACATAAAGCCTTCATTTCTTTCCTTTGATTTCATGTTACAATGAACCATGAATCTAAATCCTAAAATACAGATTTAGACTTTATTTCCTCCCATTGATATCATGTTGCAATGAACCATGAGGCTAAAGCTCAAAACAATGATTTTACCTAACAAACAGTTTTTTTTTTTCTTGAACAGGAAGCCTACTTTGAAAATTCGTCAAAAATTATTTAGGCCACTTTAACGGATTATTTTTGGACCAGAGTCAAATCAGAGTGTTATATTTCCATCCCAATTTGTTTCAACTCGATCCAATGGCTAGATTGTTGTGGAAATGATTTTTTAGAAACTGCAATGGATCTGGACCAACTTTGTTTTACTGCCATTTTACCCTGTTTATGAGCATTTTTGGGAGACGAGTCCTTCATGAAAAAGTTTCATAACATCTTGATTGATAACCCTGTAAAATTTCAAAATATTTTAAAGTGTTTTGATTAGGATTTTAGCCTCTGATCTAAAGTGCTGCAAACTAAGAATTTCTGGACCATAAGAGAAGGACCTCTTTTAAATTGTACACTTTGGGATTATGGTTTGAATATTTATTTCATGCTTAGAATTAATTCCTAGACCTACTATAATGTAGTTTTTCATACGTTGTGTTTAAATCTCGGTTCCGGTTGATTTTACCAAACTTTGTGTACATTTAGGTGAGTTCATTCTTACGCTTTTTACATGTATTTGAATATAATGACATGCTTTGATCGATGAATTATTTTGGAGAATGAGATTGCATTGATTTATGAATAACCGAATAAACATATAATTTTGAACTTTAGCAAGTATGCTTATGATTGGAAAAGTACCTTGAATATATTTTAAAAATCATTAGAAAACGTGAGCTAACGGGATAAGCCGACTCACACGTATTGCTTATATACATATTGTTTTTATGAAGCCATGGTTAAGACATTGTTATAAAACTCTTGCAAATGTAATAACTTACATTTGAACGGAACATCCCGGACGTTGGGGGAATTAAAGATACCAACGGGTGAGGCGTTATAAGGGCGGTTATTGGGATGCGGCCATCGTTCTTTGGCATGATCATGACCACTTGATATTAGTATGGGTAGCTTCCTACTTCTTTGGCAACATATCCAGTCGAATGGATATATGTATGTATATTTTGATATACATATATATAAGAGCATTTATTTTGTCTTTTCAGCCATTGGGCTTTTGAACATGAACAGTTATGCTTGAGACTTGAAATATTTATGGTTGAACCGTGGCAAACTTGTAAATTGCGTAAAAATGTTCTCACAAGCTTTATAGCTCACGGGTGTGTCACTAACCCATTTCAGGTAAGGAGAATGCTTAATGGATAACCAAAGGCCTATTTTTTTGTGGTGTCTCGTGGCTTGGGATGAATTCTAAACCTATAGTTTTATATTAGTCATGTACTACCTCTTTTGTTGGCATATGGCCAAGTTATTGTTGAAACTTAACCTTCCTTTTTGACTTGTATAACTTATATAGCAACGCTCTAGATAAATGTAATCACCTAGTATTTGCGATGATTTATTTATTTGTTCTCTAAACTAGTTAGTAGTAGGCCTAGGGTGCGAGATGAGGAGCTGGCCGGTCGCGATTCCGATTAGCCCCTATTTCGGGTCGTGACAATATAAATAAATTAATTCCTAATTAAATTACACTCTATCGTATACCAACAGAAAATTAATTATTTATTTTACTACCACACCTATTATTATCATTATTATTGTTATCAATATTATTATTTATTTATTCTTACTTTTATGTTTATTTATTTACTATCTTTAACTTTAATTTGGCCCACCTAGTATTATAATTTCATATTTCTGTTAATTTGACTTCAAATAATAATTCCTAATTAATCCCATATTTAATAATCCAATGCCAAATTAGATTCTGTATTTATTATTATTTATTTAATAATATATCATCACATACAACCATAATACTAGTATAAAATTTAAGGGACAACTTAAATTTTCGAATTGCTACATATATATTGATATTGATGGGCACCCAAGGCGGTCCAGCCCAGCTCACAACCCATATATTAGTAATTTGATGAGGCCACTGTAGCATTAAATGCAACAGGACCCCTTACATCGGAGCATGCAGAATCACCATGAACGATGTTAACTAGGCTATAGACTTTCAGCCAACCAGACAGCTTAGAATGGATAAAGAAATGATGAGCAAAGGATATAAGAAAGCTTTCGAGATACGTCAGAGGTTAAGTCTTTACCCCCTTGATTCTCTCTTTCTCTCTCTAAAATCAATCTGCTCTAACATAACTTGATCGTCGAAGTATCTGTTGGGGGTCTATCTCCCCCTTTGGACGTTTTTTGTAGGCACGCTTTGAGGACACCAAAGCCAGCAGATCCGTTGGAAGCGTGGATCACTTCAACCCATCCTGCATTAAAGTTATTGCATTATCATATATTTTCAGCATGCACTTGGACACTAATTGGTGGATTATTTAGTTGGACTAGTTTGATTGAGATTGACTTAAAAAATAAATAAATCAAATTTAAATACAATTAAATTTTTTTTAAGGTAAACAAGACTATGGGGTGGTTTGAGATGATCTAAATAAGTGTACTTTTTGACTTTTTATGAAATATATGTTGGGTTTGAAGTGATGTGGTAGAGATTTGATGTGACTTAAATAAGATGATATGGCTTAAATAAGATAGTGGCTTTTTAACTTTGTAATTTTTTTAAGTTATGACAAATAAGGCCATAATATGCGATTTTGTATATGCTCTACCAGCCTAGAAATATGATGCCTCATCAATGAGAAAGACCTAGACTTTGTTGTTTCTGAGGTTCACATCAATTTGATTTCACACAACAAAACAATAATGGAGAGAGAGAGAGAGAGAGGGGAATGCAGTGGACACAGAAGAAATGGTTTATCCTTTGAACTATCTAGCTATATATGCAATCACTACTCTACTCTCTCTTCTTCTTTATATATAATAATAATGATAATACTTAAAACAAGAATAGAATGGCTGCAAAGATAGCTCCTCTCTCTTTCATTGCTAACAGCTTTCTTTTTTTAGGTAGGCACGATGATGATGATGATGATGATGATGATGATGATGATGATGAGCAAGTTGGCAACTTGGACCATATGCAACTAGGAAGCAACAACACTTCAATATTGTAAAATTGTTTCTAGTATTTTCATATTATGAGATAATGTTTTTCATATCATAGCCACCAATCAATGCATTGCTTTTCCTCTATCTTAAGGGCCCCAATGACTCTGAGGTGGGTACAACTATATGTAATTTATAATTGGATCCGATAATTATAGCAGTTATTTGAATTAGTTGGAGAAAATTGAAACAATTCATAGCAATTATCATGGTTGGAAAGCATTTTTGAAAAAAATTCTGTAACACTGCAGCAACTCAACCCTATATCTTAGTGAATAATTCTATAGACACTAAACTAGTGTGTTCAAGTATCATTGGATGTTTAAGTATAAATAATTTTTTTTTTTTTTTTTTTTTATACCCTATTATATTTGGCCTTTTGTACTCTTAGTAAGATTTTTAGTGTATAAATAGATAACAAACTATATATTATTAATAATTTTCACAAAAATAATTCCATCTATTATTTTGTATCATGCGAGATCTATGTCCAGTGTATAATAAATAAATAAATGTATAATATCCAACTAATTTGTTGCAAAATTTTGGAACCATGCCGGCGATGGTATTGACTATACAAGTGGCAATTGTTTAATTTTAAGCAAGATATCTTATTAAATTATATACTAATATCAATATATGTTTAACAAGTATGTAGCAATATATTAAAATATTTAAAAAATATATGAAACATGCAGTGGAATACTGTCATTAGAATGAGCCAATTAATTTTCAGTATTAGATATATTCTGAATTGTTTGAGAATTCAGAAAGATAATGTAAGATAATTCAAGGTCTACAACTGCAGCACTAAAATAACAATATCTTGCCAATGCCCTGTGATGATTTTTAAGTTCCACTTCTGTCTGTGTTAGTCATTCAAATTATAAATCACATAATTTTGATTTATGTATGGGTTGATCAACTTTTTTCAGTTGGTGATTCAACTAGAGGTACTGTTGAACTTGGTGAGCCAGTTTATTTTTGGTCCTATTTTGATAGTCCATCATCTTGTAAAATTTTTTGAACAAATTAACTATATGTAGCAAAATCATAATATTTATTGAAAATTGATGGTTACATAATATATTTTTAAATTATCAATGTGAGCCCAAATCTATGTAGTTGTCAATGTCTAATCAAATTAATTTTTTGTCTACTCAACATGCAAGATGTATAATTCAAATAATTGAAGTGGACTTGAGATGAATCTATGAACCCTAGAAATACTCACCGATGATTAATAATTTTGAGTAATGTTGAAAATCATGAAAAAAATATTATAAAATACATCATGAAGATTTTTTATCATTTCATTAGTGTGTTGTGTTTTATTATATGTATAATTCAAAGTGGAGAATTTTTCCTAATCATTTTCGCAACATTTTTTTTATGATTCCTAATTTTCTACTAAAAGGGCCTTGCTCAGTTATGAGATTTATTGCACTAGATGGATAAGATTGGACTGAGTGAGTTTAATTTATTATAAACACTACTTGCTCTTTGACCTAATACATCCGCTTTCCTTTTCAAACACTCTCATAATAATTAAGGTGACATTTAGAGAGGTCAACAACACGCTTCCCTAATTATTATATATATATATATATGTCTAGAAGTTTTGCAATTTATATAATTTCTTTCTACACCCCTATGTTAAACTTCATACCGAATCCAACCACTACCACTACCCTCTCCGTTTGTTGGTCGCCTGCCGCCACCTCACCACCATTTTTGCCCCCTCTCATTTCCCTCTTCTCCATTACCCCCACATCCTCGTCCTATCGTGATGCCCCTTCCTATTGCTACCTAGTCTTGACCACCCTCCCACCACTGTGATCACTTTTTACCTTTCAAGATCAACAACGATGGAGTTGTGGTGGTTGAGATAATGGCCGGGGTGGACAATGGTGATGTGATGGTTGCTATTAAAGTGGAGTAGGGCAAAAGTTTGGATCCAACAAAAAAAAATTGAATTTTTCTACTTGTTGATAATTTTATTTTGAGGTATTGATAAATAAAACTTAAAATAATTATGCATTTTTTAAGACACGTTTTTAAAAAATATATATTTATTTCTAAGTTTATTAACAAGTATCCATAACAAAATCTATAATACAATATTGTAAGTTTTGATCAGTTCAGTTCAACTAAATACTTAAAGCTTCCCATCTTAAAAAAAAGAAAATAAAATAAGAAAATTACCGCAAACATTAATAATAAATTAATTAACACATGGTTAAAAAGTGGATTATCCAGCTAATCAAAAGGGATTGATAAAGGTTTTCCTTGTCTTTCATGTTCTTGGGCTATGAAGCAAAAAAATGATTCTATGAAGGAAACATGTATGCTATGCCCCTACAGGGAATACATCATAGGTTTCTACGTAATAAAGAATCAATTTGATCGTTGTTTTTGTGTTGATCTGAGTCGTTATTAAATTCTTAATTGCAAACAATTTAGCAAATTTCGGTACTTAAGCATATGAAATTTTTTGTGTATAGAATTTGATCATAGTGTTGAATATAATCTTTCACATGAGATAAGACGTATTAAATGTGAAAATGTCAATCACAAGTATAAAAAATTGTGTCTAATTTTGTAATTAAATTCTCCACACAGAAGAACCGCAATTATATTTCCAGTTTTGAAGGTTATCATGTTTTCGGATAATAAGTTTAAGCGAACAAATAATCAAACAAATCAAATATTTCATAATAATGGGACCATTCAAAACAAATAAAAAGTTATCTGTGGTTCAAAAAAAAAATCAAACATCATTAGATTCTTAACGATTAAAAAAAATTATAACTAAACATCATTAAATTCACAATCATCTCAAAATATAATGAGACATAACAAAACACTATTAAAATTGGATAGTACAAATTTTTATCATATTTTCTTATTAATGGACACACAAATGAAAACATGTGAGATCATACATTTTGTATCTACTAATAAGCAAATAAAAAAAATCTAATTATCCATATTATTTTCCTTGACATATATATTGGTCATTTTAATTTAAATAAATATATATATATATTTTAAATGCATGAATTCAATTTGACAATATAAAATATTACCTAATTATATTCTGAAATTATTAAATAATAATTTTTTTTTATGAATAATAAAATCCTTTTTATTAAAAGAGAATGGAACTGTTGAGATTCGCAACCAGCACCTGCCACACCTAAATCTCCCCATCAAAGCTTCCACTGAAAACCTTCACACCACCGGCGGCGGAGTCATCCTCCGACACCGCCGCCAACGACTTCACTGGCTTTTCATCACTAGATTCTTAACGATTAAAAAAAAATTATAACTACACATCATTAAATTCATAATCACCTCAAAATATAATGAGACATAACAAAACACAATTAAAATTAGATAGTACAAATTTTTATCATATTTTCTTATTATTCGATACACAAAATTGTAGTTCACATTAATGAAAACATGTGAGATCATACATTTTGTATCTACTAATAAACAAATAAAAAATCTAATTATCCATATTATTTTCCTTGACATATATATTGGTCATTTTAATTTCTATATATATATTTTAAATGCATGAATTCAATTTGACAATATAAAACATCACGCAATTAAATTATGAAATTACTGAATGATAACCATTTCTATTAAAAGAGAACGGAACTGTTGAGATTCGCAACCACCACCTGCCACACCTTAATCTCCCCATCAAAGCTTCCACTGAAAACCTTCACACCACCACCACCACCACCACCACCGGCGGCGGAGTCATCGTCCGGCACCGCCGCCAACGACTTCACTGGCTTTTCATGCGCGTCGGAAACAGTCAAGCAACAGTACCTTCCATCAAGCCCCCTCTGCCAAATCCTAACCGTCCGATCAGCAGACCCACTGAACAACAAATCAGAGACGTAGATCAAGCACAGTATAGCCCTAGAGTGACCTCTCAGAGCACCAGTCACCGCCATGTAATTCGCACTGTCCTCTCTCTCCCACACCAGAATCGAACGATCACACGCTCCGGAAAACAAAACCGTTCCGTCACCGTTCAATGCCAGAGCATTCACCGCCGATTTATGCTTCTCTAAACTCGCTATCAATCCGTACTTTCTCTCTCCAGACGCTCGTCCCCAAACTTTAATCCGGCGGTCGGCGGAGGCGGTGTAAATCGTGCAGTCGATCGCCACCGCGACGGCGTTAATGGCGTCGTCGTGAGCTTTAATCGATTGTACACATCGAAGATCGGAGACTCTCCAAATCTTCAAACACTTATCCCACGAAACCGAACACATCAAATTCAAACAGTCGATAACTTCGAGTCCAGAAACCGCGTCGTGGTGTTCGATCCAGAGCCGCTTCCTGTGACGGCGAACCTTCACGTAGTTCGCCGGAAAAGCGAATCGGAGTAAGCGATCGTTGACGGTGGGGAGAGTGGCGACGAGTCTGTGATTCTTATTATTGTTTGTTAATTTCCAGACTCGGATCTTACAGTTCTGGTGTGCGGTGAAGACTCTCTCGTTGTAGAAACTAATAGATTTGACAGAACCAGAGGAAGAACTGTTACCGTTGAATGTGTGTATGAGAGAGAAATTGTTGATGTCGAAGACGTTGATTTCGGTGGCGGAGGCGGCGTAGAGGAGGCGGCGGTGGACGGCGAGGAAGGAGACTGGGAGGGGGAGGGGTTTGAGGGAGGCTAGGCGGTGGTAGTGGTGGTGGGAGGCGAGGGAGAGGGTTAGGGTTTCGGGGGAGAGTTTTTGGAGGGAAGGAACAGAAGGGAGGGTTTGGAGAGAGAGGCTGCTTTGGAGACTGCTGCTGCTGTAGCTGGTGTCATGGGAGGTGGATGATGAGCTTCCAGGGATGTCTGAGCCGCTACTTGTGTCGGAGAATAGAGGTTTTGGTGGTGGTGGTGGTGGTGGTGGTGTGGGATCGTAGGAGGTGGCGGAGGAGCATGCTGATAGCCATGATCGGAACTTCATGTCGCCGGCGAGAGAGAGAGAGAGAGAGAGAGAGAGAGAGTTGATAGATAAACAAAGAGGATACAAATGGAGGAATGAGAACAAAGCTATAAGCTTTATAGAGTGAGTGAGAGAGAGCGAAGCCGCTACCGGCAAAATTATTTCCAAAAGTGCTTGAATTTAGTTGCCGTTTGGCAACTTGCTTTGCTTTAAGAAATAGGTTAAATAAGTTAATAAAATAAAATATTATATTTAAATTATAATTTTTTTTATAATTATTATATTTAAATTAAAAAAGATAAAAGTTCTTTTTAAATAAAACTAATTAATCAGATAAAAAAAATCAAAAAATCAAAAATCATGCTAAGTTAGTTTTTTCCAAACGAAACTTTCCGGGAATTATTGATTAGTGGAGATAGAAAAATAATTTTCAAAAAAATGAAATTTTTTATAATTTTTTGTAAATATTTTTTTTCTATTCCCATTAATCTATCATTTCTTCAATTCAAAAAGGGAAAATTTCACACAAAAGTGTACAATTTTAAAAATAATTATAAATTGATGATAAATTTTATTAATATTAATAATTAAAAATATAAAATTTTTGTAATAATTTTTTCAAGATTCTACTGAGTGTAATTTCCCCATTTAAAAATGTGTACATCATGACTTGCTTCAACATTTTTTTCCTTTTAATTAAACTTTTATATAATATTTGTGGGAGTAACTGCTATTTTCTGTAGATAAAAATTAATTTTAAAATCAGATATAACTTTTTCTTAGACTTACTCGCTTTATATGAGATAATTATGTATAATTTTGTGATTAGTTTTTATATTTCTAAATTTTTTCATAGTAATTTGTAGAAGGCTATATACATGGTACAATAAATAAATAACATATAAATAAATTATAAACTACTATTAGGTAGACATACAAATTCATGATAATTTCTATCAAGAATGGTTATTAATTAGGGGTGAGTATACATCGGATCCATGTTTAAAATTACACAAAAACTCAAACAAACAAACAAACAAACAGAAGAAACTAGCTTAGCTCTCTCCCATTAAAATCAATAACATAATGGTAAATTAGATGTCGGTTCTATCATATTAGGCCTGTCAACGGATCGGGTATAACCCGAATCCGAATCCGAATCCGATCCGATTAATCCGGTCCATTTATGCAAATCCGAATCCGAATATCTGTTTAACCCGTATCTGTGTAGCCCGATTTTAAACGGGTCGGACTCGGATAAATCCGATCCAATCCGTTTGTTTGCCTAATCCGATTCCATTGAAATCAGATCTCTCATAAACAGATCTCTCTCATCGTCTGAAAAGTGCGTTCTATTGTTGAAGTTCATCGTCTGAAGATCAAATCTCTCTCTCATCGTCTGAAAATGCTCCGATTGATGACGATGAACCTAGCCAAATCGAGCTCTCTGCTCCGATTGGATTCATAACGCTCAATTTCAAAGAACGAAGTCCAAATCTTGTCAGATCGGAGCTACGAACTGTAAGAGATCATCTCTCTGCTCCTTTTTATTTTTTATTTTTTTTGTTGGGTCTCTGTCCCGTATCAGATCTGTTTTTGTTGCCGATCTGATTCTTACCCGTATCAGATCTGATTCTTGGTTTAAAGTTGTATGTATCAGATCTGATCCTATTGCTCTGTCAATGAGAGTTGGGTTTTGTTAATGAGAGCTGGGTTTTGTTACAATATTGAACAAGATCAAAGGAGACCGTGAATTTATTGTTTCTTTTTATTGATTTGAGAGTTGGGTTTTGTTAATGAGAGTTGGGTTTTGTTAATGTGGAAGTTTTTTTTTTAATTTTTTTAATTTTATAGTTTTTGATAACTATGGGCATTTTTTTTTTAATTTTAATTTTAATTTTTAAATTTGGGGCGTGTGAAAAGAATTTAGTTTGTAGAGGGTTTTGAATCTGGAAAGAAAGAACTTTGAAGGTCAAGTTTGAAAAAAGAGCAAATGAATATTTTTGATTGGAGGGTTTTTCAAATCTTACTATTTTTTTTTTTTTTTGTTAAGTAGATGTGTAGAATACTTATGTGGGTTTTCATCAGTATGATATAAAGATTCATACAAGTAGTTTTTTTTCAATTGATTGTATCTTGACGAATATTCAATCTTTCTTGTTTCTATATCTGGATAAATCTGTTCCAATATTCTCTGTTCTCTCTTTTCCTATTCTTTTTTAAACCAGTAAAGAATTTTCGTTTCTTAGCACACAGTATACTACACTGTTAGAGTGTGTTCTTTATGATGTGTTGTACTATTTTAGCACTACTACTCCTAAACACTAAACTACTGTGGAGTTGCTCTTACACCTCTTCAATTCTATGTAGGGCTTCTATTTCTCTAGGACTAATGTTCAATTGTATTAAAGTATGAACTTGCCATGTTCATGATATACTAAATATCAGTTAGATTGGAGGCTAGTGGCTCTTCCATACATACATTGTTCCAATTCAAGTTATCGTTTTACATATTTATTTGAGTTTATGAATTAGATCCATGTGATATTTGGCATGCAGGATGTAGATGAGATATTATTCATTATTAGGTCTTGTTTTGGACCCTATAATTTTTTATTATTCACTGTTTATTGATATTTATATCTCTTATAGTTTGTAGGATCGGAATCATTGAGAGAAAAACATTTTGAAGTCATGCAGAAGTACAATTTCATGCTCAACAAGATCACCATATATAACTATGAAGTCGTTAGAAGGCTAACTTCAAGTGTCTGTTCTTTAATAACTATGATATATATATATATATTGATTAGTAAAATCTATGAAATATTTTAATCACATTAGAACAATTTTGGAAGTAATAAATCTAAAAAATTTACTAATAATTAGAGGGCTACTAGAAAATAATAGAAAGTTATTATTGTGGTGTTCTTTTTTCCAAATAGAAATTGGGTTGTAGATGACATGATATGTCACTGAATAGAAGAGTTTAATGATGCTGATTACTTGATTCATATCTGTAAATAAAGATTTCAAAAAAAAGAATGGAAGCAAAATTTATTATTCCAATATTGCATGGGGAATGTCCTCGGGTCCTTTGAAACTTTTGAACAATTAAATCTACACTCTGCTATGAAATTTATAAGATTGTTATTATAAGCCAAGTTTTATGCCAGATTCATATAGGCATTTCTGTTGTCAGGCATTGTTATTGATGGCATTTATTTGATGCATGCATTTAGTGACTGATCTATGATTCTAACCAGCTTTGCTACTGTAGTTTATATGATTATCTCAATTATCTGATTTGTACTATAGACCCTAAGAGCATGCACTGTTCAATTTAGTTACTTTTTAATTGTGTGACTATTTTTATGAACCGATGATATGTAAATCAGGATTTATTCAGGAGGGCCATACTGGAGTCAGGGCCACCAGAAAATTTTGCTCTCAAGACTGTCCAAGAAATTATTAAACCTCAGGTAGTTGCTGAACACCCCCACTTCTTCCTCATTGTTGCTCATTGCAACATAAATTAGCTCCTGCCCTTTATATTGCTAAATACAGTGATGGCTATGCTTTTGTATATTATAATTAGAATTAGAATGTCTTAATTTGAGGATAAACTGTGAAACCTTTATATATATATATAAGAAGATCTTTGTTTGTCCTTCTGAGGATGAGTGGAATGTAGCAAATGTGATTTGTGGGTGCTTGAAGATTTTTTTTGATGCTACATCTCACTTTAGTGGTACCACTTTTCCGACTTCAAATGTGTTTTTTCCCGATATTTGTCTTATTCAACTTGAAATGAAAAAATGGGAGCAAAGTGAGTATGATTGCATTCGATTGATGGCCGGTCCAATGAGAGTGAAATTTCAAAAATATTGGGAAGAATGTTCTTTGGTGTTAGCAATTGCAGTGGTTCTTGATCCGAGATTTAAAATGGACTTGGTGGAATACTACTTTGGGCTTATTTATGGTGTTGATGCTAATAAGCATATTCAGAGGGTCCGTAATGGTTTTGTTGATCTTTTTTATGAGTATAGGAGTGATTCTTCTGATTCTATGAGTAGCATTGCACTTGTTTCTGAAAATAGTAGCTCAAGTGGTAGTCAGTTGCTTGTCGGTTCTTCGAAACAAGAAAGTTTGGCTGCTTTTCATGCGTGGTATGCCCAAGAACGTGCTTCTAACATTCATGCCTATCAAAAATCAGAGGTGGAGCAATACTTGGAGGAGTTGGTGTTTCCAAGTAATGAGAGCTTCAATATTCTACATTGGTGGAAAGTGAATAAAGCAAAATTTCCTACTTTGGCAAGGATAGCTCGTGATGTTTTAAGTGTTCCTGCTACTACGGTTGCATCAGAGGCGGCGTTTAGTGTAGGAGGTAGGGTGATTGATGAGACACGTGCTTCATTACTTCCAGATATTGTGGAGGCCTTGATCACTTGCAATGATTGGATTGAATCAACCAAAAATAGAAGTAAGTGAAATATTGAAATTTTTAAATAATTAGATGTTATTTAGTTTAGTTCTATGAATATCTTAATGTCACATTATTTTCAAATTGCAGATGTAGAAGAATGCAGACATGAGTAGATGGATTGAATTGAATCGAATCACTTGAAGTAGATGGGTAAATATGGTTCAGATTATAGGGCTTGTCCCATGCCTTTATAGTGATCTATGAAATTCGTATTTGACATAATTTGATAATCTGTTTGCATATTAAGGTAATAGCTTTCTTGATTTGCAGGTTTGATAATGAGCTTAACAAAGCGGTTGCTATTAAAGTTATTGACTTGGAAGAATCGTGAGTATATAGCTTTAATTATCTCTTACTAGAACTGCTTGTTGTGAAATGTGGTTACATAACTTTTCTTCTTGGAGCTTGGTTTAAATATTAATAGTGCTTATGTGAACTGCTCTGGTTATTGGTACTTTTTACAATTACCATGTACATGTGTTGGATCGTCTGAATATATTTTGTTAAGATGGTAGACGGTTGTGCTGATTTTGCCTACTTCCAAATCTGTTGTCTCTTTCTATCTATAGTTGCACTTTCAGATAATTGACAGCAAGATAGTGGTTCTTCCAAATCAGTGCTTCACTAAACATTCACTCATTATCCCCAGAATTGAGCAATAGAGATGCAACATACTGAGCACGCCTCTCCTCTAGTTCTTTCAATCTTTTCTTTGCTGCCTTTAATCTTATAGTTAGCCACTCTACCTCATCTAGTTCAGTGAGAGAAGATTGTTCAGTAGTTCTTGCCCCTTCCGTTTCATCGTCTGTAGCAACATCTGAAAAAACCTCTCTATATGGTCCACGAAAACGCTTTTCACTCTCCATCTCATCACGCTCGTTCCCCAAGATCTCTTGTATCATCAAATCCTTGCAAGCCCCTATACCAGTAACCATCTTCACACACACTTGCCGGCATCTCCAATTTTGTCTCACCAAGTTTGCAAGGCAAGAACTGCTCCTCTAGTATGGGAAATATCTACGGAACAACCAAAACAAAAATTAACAGTATAAGATATTAGCAAACAAAAAAGAAAAAGAAAAAGAAAGGACAATGAGAGAGAATTGGAACTAAAAGGCCAAGCTGCTTCCAATTGTCAAACATGGAAGTATCTGCACAGTCTCTTCTCTTTCCTGTGCCAAGCTGCTTCCAAGCCCTCAAAGGCCAAGCTGTTCTCTATCTCCTCACCTCCACTCTAAACCATGTTCTCATCATTCTATATCATATTTATTTTTATTTTTATTTTTATTCTATAACTACAGTGAAGTCCCATAATTGCAAAAGCAAAAGGGGTTATAGAGACAAGTTGCAGCTACTTCATGATATAACCAATTCATTCTCTAATCATTATCAGCTGAACCAAAATAAGTGGTCTACATCTATGTGGCACAATGTTAATTGCCTTATAAAGTGGAACTAAAGGGTCATACCACATGATGCAGTTGCCTTATAAATATATATATATATATATATAACAAAATAAATATAATATATATATATAACAAAATAAGTCTCCTCCCTGATCGGTGACTTTACTTGGGTCCACTGCTCTTTATCAACAAAATTGTTTTCATTATTGTTTTTATCTTCTCTTACACTTGCTGATACATTGATAAAATTACTTCTGCAGATGTTTTGGTGGCTGATGTTATCGTAGTAGAAGCAAAGAACAAGAGAAGATACTGAAGAACTAATAGAGAAGACCAAAAGAGACACAAACATGTTTGGGAAACTATTGTTAGCTCTCAGATAGTATAGCATAGCTTGTTCTTCATAGGAGTCTTTCATGAGTTTTTTCTGGTTTTACTTTTGTGCCAAAAGTGTGTCATAAAATTCTGACCTCTTGTAAGTTAGAGAATGCAGTGGCAATGTTTTGGTGGCTGATGTTACTTTTTTTTTTTTGTCAATGATGGAATTATTCTTTTTGAGTTGGATATGATTGGTGATAGTGAAACTGAATCACATCACCGTTTAATTTGCAACCAAGTGATTGGTTTGACATCTTTTGAGTTGTTTTTACACCATGAATGCAACAGTGACTTTTGTACTCTATCTGGGATATGATCAGGTTGAGTTATTGAGCTGGGTTAGGCTTGTAAGCTTTGAATTAGACTGCTCAGCTTAGTATTGTTTGATTTGATTTGTATGTTCAAAATCCGAGAACATATGTTTAGCATGTGTAATGAACTAGACTTGTTTCCAATTTTGATGTTGCTAGTCAAACATGCTAGATATTTTTCAATTTCACTTTTAGTTTGCTGGAATTGAATATTTTTTTTAAAAAGTTTTTCTTTGTTGTTACTTCATGCTACATTGTGAAAGCCCTCATTTATGTATTTTTTATTGTATCACAAGGGGAGAAATTATGATGTTTTGTTTTGGAAAGATGCTTTGAAATGATGTTATGTTTTGCATTAGGAAAGTCAGAACATCAAGATGAACTTTTCATTATAAAAAGCTGCTATGTTTTTTTTATAATTGGTATTTTCTTGACTTTATGGCTGGCTTTAAAAAAAAAAAAAAAAAAAACGGATCGGATCGGATTATTCGGATCGGATATCCGTGTAAAACGGATCGGATCGGATCACGTATAATCGGATTTTCAATAATCGGATTCGGATTCGGATTAATAGTTAATCGGATCGGATCGGATTTTGGCAGATCCGACCCGGATCCGACCCATTGACAGGCCTATATCATATGATGGTAACATTTGAGCATTTTAAGAAAAAATTTCATCACTTAAAGCATTTATTTATTTTGTTCTCTATTTCCTATGTAGGACAAAGTTTTATAAAGACAAGTCAAGAAACAAAAAAGGAAAGTTTTGAAAGTCCAAAAATCAAAAATAACTTTTAAAATATTTCAACAAATACGTTTCATCTTGTTACTGATTTTAAATGATACTGATACTAAAGACTAAAATGTAATAAATTATATATTTTTAAATTGAAGATTAAAATGTAACCAAAAAAAAAAAGAAGCACATAATTTGTGCCCGACTTGTGTAATTAATTCAAAATAAGAAAAAGAACAAGATGTTTGATGATAAGCAGATGAAAAATGGGCTTAATTTTGTTTTTTAATGGCGGAGGTGGAGATATTAAAGCTGTCTTTCGAACTCCTCGTTTCCATTTAAGATGACAACTATATGATATAATTATAAATATTCTGTTTATATATTATTATTATTATGGTAAATACTGATCATTCTTTGGAAATTGACGCTATATTAACACTCTTTAATGAAAGTTTGTTACTAGATAGTGCCTCAAAGACGAATTTGATTTTATTAACACATTCAATACACACATACATTTGATTGCTGCAGAATAGTGGGATGATTAGAGTTGTTATAATTTGTAACCATGATTATGTTACTAATAATAATATACTTTGTTGATTAAAAAAAAAAAAAACTAATAATATATATCATGTTTGTAGACAACATCCCAGAGCAGATTCTATGTCACCAAAACAACTTTTCCACCTATTCACAAACTTTGGAATAGTTAAGGATGTCTTTATTCCAAGTAAAAGGAGGAAAACATCATGGTTCAGATTTGGTTTCGTAAGGTATGATTCCCCGAGCATCTCCAACGGTAGTAGGCATTTTACCTATCTAAATATTACTATAAAGTATATATTTTATTTTGCCTATCAACTGTTTTATGTTTTTACTCCAACCATGCTCTTTATTTTAGCTATTAATCCAAATACTATTAATTTTATAGAATGCCACGTCAACAACAAAGATGGAGGGAAATGATCCTAATGATTGAATACATTTTGCCTAGCGTTGAAGGCTAGCTACATGTAGCTAGTGAATATGAGTTGAGGCAAAATGCCTAATCATATGCCTAGTGCGTTGGAATTGAAAAAAGTGAATCACACTAGGCAATTTAACTAACAAGTATTATATGCCTAGTGCATTGGAGATGCTCTAAGATGGCTATCCAAAAAGCCAACAAAACCTGGTGTGATGACAAAGTGTTACAAGTAAAGAAAGCTGAGTTTGGTAAGGAGCAGGCTAAAAACAGAGATAGAATCGACACTCATATTCTAGTACCACCGAGAGCAGTGGGGGTAAGGATGACAACTGGTGCAAGCACTGTAAGGAGAGTGTCATATGCTTATTACAAAAACAGTTAAAGATTACACTTTGACAAATGAAAATATCTCACTTTTATTATAAGTGTGATAAAAAAAATTAGATTAATATTTTAATCACACTAAATTTGATTAAGTGTGATAATATTTATTTTTTATGTCACTTTTTAATTAAGTGTGATTATATATTATTTTTAATCTCACATTTTAAATAAGTGTGATTATATATAATTGTTTTAATATATAATTGTTTTAATCACAACTTCTAAACAAGTGTGATCAAAATTTTTTTGGGGGAATATTTACCACCTAATTTTATTTTATATTTAATTTTATTAATTTGTTTTTTATTATTATTTCTCTGTATCTATCGAATGATACTTACACCCAAGGAAATAGCAATCAACACCAATCTCCTGCTCTCATTATCGTCGACTGCCCATCGGTCTTCTCTCATCGACTAACCATCGGCCACCGTCGCTCACCGTCTCATCGCCACGATCGGTACACCGTCCCAGACCCATTGATTTTGAATCAGGTTTTTCTGTTTCTCTCTCTTTGTCTCTCTCGCTTCCTCTATTTCCCTATTTGACTCTAGCTGTAGGATTTGTTTGTTTTTGTGTTTTGATGTTGTATGGGTTTGATATATGGGAAACGAGTAAATGGGTTATGAGTTTTGATCTACATTTAGGGTTTTTTTTTCTTCCTCTCTTCTTTCGATACAGAGGCTTTCAAGACCCAATCAACTTTTAGTGGTTAAAATGATACATGGCTGAGATCATTTACACTTTTGGAGTATTGGGTACCTACAGATTGGTGTAGTTGAAGATATTCTACAGATGAATGATGAGAGTCCTAGCCACAATGAAATCATTTGTGAAATACCGCAAAGCATGGGAGAAAGTTCTCTTGATGACAAAGCACCTATTTTCTTGTTTGTTTATGGGGTAATGTATCGTCATTTTTCAATATTTTAACTATATATACTATTTACTTTGTTTTCTATTTCTGAAGCTAGGATGAAATGCTTGTCTCAAAATTTCTAATTTTGTATTTTTCTATGATTTCCTATGCAATTGCAATTTTAAACAAAAAAAATTTCTCCTTTCTTAGAGATGAATGGATGGAGTTTCTTGCAATGACTTGCACAATTTAATACTGTATTATTGGGCTTAGCTTATTAGGTTGTCACTAGTTCATGCGAACTGCTAATTTTAACAAGAAATTAAATTTATTGGGTCCCTTTCACCTTGATTCTCATTGTATTCCATGTTTTTAACTTTTTATTAATTATTAACCGATCTTGTTTTGACATGGTTTGAAGGAAGACCACTAGGAGTTGAGATTAACAGTGTTCAACTTCCTTTCATTTTTTCCCGAAATATTATTTTTATTCTAAACCTTGATCCCATTTCTTAACTTATCAAGATGAGTAATTCTATTTGCCAGAACTTGCAGTAACTAATGTATTAAAAGTTAGAAATTATTGCATGTGGAACTTATATGGTGGACAGGTATTATAGATCCTGGATACAAGTGTGATACAAGGTATTCAACAATTAGAGATGGATGATAAGATTAAACTTACTGATAACATCAGCGAAGCACATGCACTACTTGCCTTGCAGTCCAAGCTCAAGAAGAATCCTTGAATTCAAGCTGCCGCTAGATCCCAGGGCATACCAATTTATGTTATGAAGGTAACTTTCCATAAATTTTACTTAGCCTTGCATATCCCTTGTTAATGAGTTCTTATTGAAAATTTTCTTTTCCATCCTCCTCTTCTTCAATTTACATTACGTAATATGTTTTTTGTAGACAAGCTCATTGATGCAGTTGACGAAAGCCATACGGGCATTAATAGCTAATCATGAAGATGATTTTAAGGATTTTGAATAAGATGACAAGACAAATGCGCCTCAGAAGATTGAAGCCTTGGAAGTGAAAATGAGTTTTCTTTTTGCCTTTTTCTCCATTTCATCTTTCTCACTGCATGGCTACATGCTATTGACACTCGCTAACTAAAGGGTTTGCATGTGCCAAACTGAAGTAGATTTTCAGTTTGGTATAGTACGCTAATTATGTGTTGTTGGGCTTGGATTCAATTCAATCACTTCATTAATTTAGCCGTTCTGTATTAGGGAGGGAAGGGGGGAACTATTTACAAAATGGAAAACTGTCTTAGCACCCAACTTTTTACTTGGGCCAATTCCTACCCAAAGGCAGTGCCACATGTTTTTCAGGGTATTCAATTGAATATAGTTCAATACCCTGACTTTGTTTTGCCTTATGTTTACACCTTAAAATTTGAACACCCAAGTTAACATATTTTGAATACCTATTCCACAAATCTTGAATATCCAACTCACCCACTTCAAATTTCGCACACCCACTTTACAATCCACCTGAAAGAATAGCATCCACTATTGCTTCTAAATTAGAATGAACTCCCAGCTCATTCTTGGAAATTATTTCTACACCACAACTAAATGTTGAGGGTCCTTTCCTTTCTAGCACTGTTTTTTGAACACGCCTCCAACTTGCTTCTCCATTCCCTAGTGTCACACTTTGAGAAATGGATATATTAATGTGACTAGTCTGCATACCAATAAGCCACTCCTTCCTAGAAAATTTTCGTAATTGAAATAAAATAGTCATAAAAATACAGTCAGAATGAGTGTTTGAACATAATCTCTGTATGATATTCATATTATGTGAGAGTAGGACACAAATGAAATATATAGCAACTTCCATACTTCATAATAAGCAATGTGAACAATGGTAACATTAGCACTAGAAAAGAATAGAAAACAATGAAATAGTACTGGAATAAACTACATTAATATACTCACAGTAAACACCAAACAAGTTGAAGTCTCAATTTCTATTAGGTTCTACATATTAAAGTGACACTTGATTACACATCAAAAAGCACATGTTCTCTCACCTGTATTTCTCCAACAAGCATCTCCAATGAAGGATTCATTATTAAATTCTTGATTGTTACCCCATAAGTAGGGGCGACTAGCTGAATGCCACGTTGTGCAATTGTGCTTGCAACCACTACTTCAAGTTTTGTGCCAATTTCATCAATTACAATAACTTATGGCATATGGTTTTCAACTGCTTCAATAAGTACCTAGACATAAATCCTTTAATCAAAGGACATAATATAACATAAATAAGATAGAGAAAAGATAATTATACTACTTTAGCATGAATCATGTTTTAATTTGATTGGGGGCAATGCCTTGGGCTGCTATCGAGGGTTAAATAAAAATGTGAAGAAAACTACACATAGTCATTGGAGCTTGACCAATGGTTTGTTTCATAGTGAGTGTTTTCATATTTCTTTTTTATGTGAGTTTGCAATAAGTCTTATGATTTCTTTTGTTGCCTTCATTCTTTTGATTGAATTGAAGCATGTATCTATGGAATTGAGTAATTCCTGTATATCATAATATTTCTATAGTTTCATTGATTTTATGGTACAGGTTAGGTATCTAGAACACATGGTGCTATTTTGATCAAAACATTGAAGAGGTATTGGATCCAAAGCTGCAATCTTGAAATCAACTCCTTGTTGTCTAGTCAACCAAGCAAATCCTAGTATAAGGCCAAAACGGGTTGGTAGAGGCAGAGGGTGTAGAGTGATGAATCAAGATAAGAACGCTGAGCTTTTTGGTGCTGGCATTGGTGGCCGAGGACGCACAGATTTGGATGCAGCAGTGAGAGAAGTGGCTGCTATTCCTGATGAGTTGGCAGTAGAGAGAAATTCAGAAAAATGGCTGCTGTTGAAGAGGAATGAAGCACAAGTCCACTTCCTGAAAGGGTAAGATTCAAATTGTTTATTTTAATATCTAGCATTAGTTTTTCTTTTTTGCCTTATCTTACTCTTTTTAATTTACACTTGTTGATATTTTTTTCCCTTTAATGTGGCTTATTTATATATCTTATTTTTAGTGCACTACCTGCATCTTTCTGCTACAATGATGTTAGAGAATTTCAGCATAGCCCTCATTATCGGTTCACATACTAACCTCTCATCAAGAATAATGACATTGAAATCACCCTATTGTCATTCCAGTCAATTCCAACTTGCCTTCACTGCTGACAACTCAGCCCACATAAGTCTTCTATCTTCCTCATCTTGGTGTTCAAAAACACCTGAAAAGGTCCACTGAGAGCCATCCTCTATGCTTCTAAACAAATAAGAAACAAACATCCTCCTTGATCAAATAACCCATGTCCCACAACATTAGAATACCACCTACAGTCTCCACTACCCCAAGAAAAGCTCAGTCCTCCTATACGCCACTCCACAAACTCCTTACCAATTCGCTATATATATATATATATATATTTCATCTTTGTCTCTTGAAAACAAATAGCAAAGCAAAACCACGGAAGTGTTCCATCTATGAACAACCAATCTTTTATCCAAGTGATCCCTCATATTCCAAGAAATTAATTTGAGCTGCATAAGGGTGTTTTTGGGTATATTTTGTATTTGATAAAAGTTGATGTGATTCAATTGCTGGAGAGCACATTAGACTACTTCTACACGACATCTTTGGGTTTTGCTTTTGTTTGTAGTTATGATTTATGTCTCTGTTATGGTATTAAGTTATATGATAACCCTATTCAAGCTGCCACGAACTTATGTTAATTTGCTGGTAATGTTTATGAGGTTTGCATTAAAGTCTAACAGTGTCCCAAGTGTCTAACAGAACAAATTGGAAATTGGAAACTTCTCTCTCTCTCCTTTTATCTTTATATACACTTTTAGAGTACATCTAAAAGTCAGAGGTGTATGATCAAATTTTAGTTTTCACTATCTTATTCCCACTCTATGGCTTGATTTATATGGAGTTGAAGAGGTCTTTGTTTATGTATTACACTAGAAATGTTTCTGAGTTGAATCCTATGAGTCCAAATGTCTATATCTTTGTGCTGAGCAGCCTAAGCTACTACAATGAATTTCCAGCCACTACTCATTTTTATGCAACTATTGGGTTCAATGTTCTCATTCAATATCTGAAGCCTGTCTATGTGAAGATGGGTAAATATTTTCTGAGAAATCAACTGGGTTCCATGTGAGATAATTAAATCTCTGGTTGTGCCCTTGGAACAGGTTGTTCTTGACTTGACTCTAAAATATTTGGCCATACATTGAAGATTTTCATTTTGGATTTATTGATTTTATGTATATATCATATTTATATATGGTAATACAAACATTTTATACTAGTAACAATCAAAGTCGTTATTCATTTTCTATTGATGCAGGGGATGAAAAGTTAGTGTGATGAGAAAATGTCCGATTTTGTCTTTTGTAAGACAAGAACAGTCTCTACAAAAATAGTAATTTTATTCATACGCCTCTAGCGATTTCTAAATTAATTTGTCTTTTTATTTTTCAGGTTAGAAATTTTTTGGGTCAGAAATTTCCTGGAGAGATGCAAAATATGGTCAAAGAATTCAAGAATTTAGTTTTTTCAATTTTTTTTTCATTTTTTAATATATGTAATCATAGTTAAAAACCTTTTATTAATTTCTTTGTATATACTTTTGAACATTTAACTTTCATTCATGAAATATATGACGTTATTCAATATATGGTTGTGATTCAAAATATAGTATATAGTGTGTATTACATTCTTCAAAAACGTGTATAAAAACAGCATTGATTATTCTTCAAATATGTCGAATTCTTTTTTTTTATCACAGGTTTTATTAGTTATTAATCACACTTAAAAGATGTGATCTAAATGTTTTTAATCATACTTAAAAGATGTGATCTAAATGTTTTAATCACACTTAAAAAATGAGATCTAAATGTTTTTAATCACACTTAAAAGATGTGATCTAAATATTTTTAATCACACTTAAAAGACATGATGAAATCATTTTTCAATAACACTTAAAAAGTGTGATTAAAAATAACCCCTTTTAATCACACTCCCAAAGATCACACTTTAATAAAACTTAAAAAGTGTGATTAAAAAACATACATCACACAAAAAAAGTGTGATCTTTATCTGTATTTGTACTAGTGAGCACTTCAAGGTAGGAATGATTTAAAAGAAAAGGCCGTGGTTTTGAAAGCAGAGGAGTATGGAAATAGATGGATGTACACCAGTGTGGTGGCAGAACAATGGCCGAAATACTACAGTGCTAAACTCAAAGAGGAGCTGCTAATCAGAGGTGTGAAGGATGTACATGTGAAGGATGGTGGTGGCAGAATAGTGTACCTATCATTCCCCGCATTAGAAGAAATGAGGAGTAGCATGAAGGTTATACATGGGTGGTTTCATGAATGGTGTGAATAAGTGATGGATTGGAAAAAGGGAATGAAGAATGAGTTTGAAAGATATGTTTGCATATCTTGTTTTGGAGTCCCTCTTAATCTTTGGAACACTCCCAATTTTCTAGAAATTGGTCAGATTTGGGGAATAATGGTGGAATTAGATAAGAATTTATTTGATTTGGCTTATCTGGAATATGGTAAGATGAAAATCCTTACTTCACAGGTGGAGCCTATTAATAATCTTATTACTTCACAGGTGGAGCCTATTAATAATCTTATTCATTTAGACTGTCGAGACTGTCGAGACTGTCTATTAATATACAAAGAGGAAGATACGGTAGACATAGGAAATGATTACCTATCTATTTTAGCTGTAAGTGAAACCTGCAGTCGTGTGGGGAACAAAGATGGGACAACCATTGCACAAGGGCCAAAGGAAGCATGCAAAGAAATTTGAATCACAACTCTGACAGGGACAACACAAGAGATGTTAGTGTTATGGTATCTGGTGGGCCTATAGGAAGTCTTGGTAGGAATGCATCTCCACAGCCCAGTATTAATCTAGAAGTTGTTTTGGATCAGGCCCAATTTGTTGGCCCTTTGCATGGAATTAATTTGGGCTTGGCTAAACTAACTGGGCTAGACCATGGCAGCAGTAGTGGCGTGGAGTTGTATAACAAGTTTGTTGAGATTCCTGTCTCAACACATGTTGATGTCCAGATGGTAAAGGATAAGGGCTTGGCTGTGGCTCCAGGTGCAAGGGAAAGTCAAAGAAGTCTAGGTCTACAAACCAGTAAGTCGATGAAAGGTCAACAGAGCAGGGGAAAAAAAGGGAAAAACCAGAGAACATAAGTGATGGAATCTGGGTTTCAAAGAGGGGCCATTTTTAGAGCAGCTGATGCTGCAATTTCTTATTCTCTGTCTTGCAACAGTAGCTCAAACAGTCAACACAAATTGCTCTTGGAAGCTCAAGCTACCATACAGCTTGGTAAAGAGTTGGGCATAGATGCAAAGATGATGAAGTTATGAAGAAAATTATTGAAATGGAAGAGAAAGACATAGACCAAGCTGCTGAAAAGAGCAATAGTGCTAGGGTTTAGATTATCATCAATGGAGGTTCAAGAGTAAAAAATATTCTCTATGAAGATTCTTTCTTGGAACATCAAAGGCCTCGGTAGGCCTGAAAAATGGAGGAAAGTAAAAACAGTTATCAAAGAAAGAAAAGTGGACATGGTGATATTGCAGGAAACAAAAAAGGCAAATGTATCCAAGCAGTTTGTGAAATCTATTTGGCCTCATGATCTAATTGACTACATGAATGTGGATGCTGTTGAGAGTGATGGAGGTCTGCTCTGTGTTTGGAAGCTCGAAATTTTCTCCTTAGCTGACTGCTGCTGTAACAGGAATTTCATCATATTATCAGGTATTTTATTTAATAGTTTGGAGTGTGTTATTGTGAATCTTTATGCACCCAATGATGTGATTGATAAGAGGCAACTATGGACACCTTTGACTAATATTAAGGCTGTCTTCCCCAAACCTTGGTGTGTAGGGGGGACTTTAATGACATAAAATCAATAGAAGAAATGAAAGGTTGTGTTAGAAAGGATAGGGGAATGACAGACTTTGGTAACTTCATTAGCAGCCTAGCCTTGATTGATATCCCTATGTTGAGAAGGAAATATACTTGGTGCAATTTAGTAGAAAGTAAGAGATGGAGTAGGTTAGACAGATTTCTTGTTAGCCCAGAATGGTTAGGATGGTTTAGATTCAAACTCTAGGGTCTGCCTAGATCCATCTCAGATCATTATCCAATTATTCTGATGGAGGATGAGAGAGATTGGGGCCCAAAGCCTTTTAGATTTATCAACGCACGAGTGTCTCACCCTTCTTTTATACATGAAGTGAAAAAAGTGTGGAAGGGTACTCAAGTAGATGGCTGGGTAGGATACAAACTAAAAACCAAACTGAAGGCACTTAAACAAGCTTTAAAGAAGTGGAACATTGAAGTGTTTGGGAATGTGGACTCTAAACTGAAGCAAGCTGAAGAAAAATTACATGCCCTAGATTTAACTGTTGAGAGTAGAAATCTGGATGAAGATGAAGGTAAGAGGAGAAGAGAGGTGAGAGGCGAGGTGTGGAAGCTCAGAAAGTTGGCAAAAATTTGGCTATAGAAGTAACGGCTGAATTGGAATTTAAAGGGAGATAAAAACACTAAATTTTTTCACATCATAACTACAAAAAGGCAGAATATTAATGCAATTGACTTTATGACAGTGAATGGAACAGTTCTAAAGCATCCTATGGAGGTTAAATAAGCTGTGTATGATCACTTCAGGTTTAGCTTTAATGAACAATGGCAGTTCAAACCAAAGCTTCTAGGCCCATTTAAAATGATCCAACAGAGTCAGCACTTCAGTAGTTTGGAAGTGGCATTTTCTGAAGTTGAAGTTTCTGATGCAATTACTGATTGTGATGGCAACAAGGCACCTGGTCCTAATGGGTTTAACATGACTTGCTACCAAAAAAGGTGGAAATTCATGAAAGGTGATATTCTTACTTTCCTGTAGAAATTCTATACCAACAGTAGATTGGTTGATGGCTTAAATAGTTCCTTCATCACTTTGGTCCCAAAAAAGACAACCCTTCAGGCATCCTAGATTTCAGGCCTATTAGTCTTATAAACTCCACATATAAAATTCTTTCCAAGGTTCTCCCCAATCGACTGAAAAGAGTCCTTCCTGTTGTTATAGATAATGCCCAGTTTGCATTTCTAGCTGGTAGAAATATTTTGGATGGTGTATTAATAGCTAATGAGGTGGTGGACTGGTGAAAGAAATCCAGAAGAAAGGGCCTGATGTTGAAGTTGGATTTCCAAAAAGCTTATGACACAGTAAATTGGAATTTTCTTATCCAAATGCTATCCAATTTTGGGTTTGGTGCTAAGTGGGTGAACTAGATCCATACCTGCATTTCTTCAGCTAAAGTCTGTGTGTTGGTAAATGGGTCTTCCATACCTGAATTTAGCCCTCAACAAGGGTTAAGGCAAGGCGATCCATTACCACCTTTCTTATTTAATGTGGTGGCTGAAGGCCTAAATCTGTTACTTACAAGAGCAAAAGAGTTGGGCTTGGTCAAAGGGATAACCATTAGGTTTAATGGCATTAATATCTCTCATGTTCAGTTTGTAGATGACACAATTATTTTCTGTGAAGTTGAGTGGCCTGAAGTGTTAACTGTGAAAAGAATACTCAGATGCTTTGAGATTATTTCTAGGTTGAGGATCAATGATCAATTTTCACAAGAGTGTTGTATGTGGTGTAGGCATTCCTGATGATATTGTGCAAACTTTTGCTTCAAAACTTAATTGTACTTGCCAGAAGCTTCCTTTGAAGTACCTTGGAGTGCCACTAGGGGCCAATCCATCAAGAAGAGCAACCTGGAAGCCTGTGGTGGAGAAATTCAAGAAGAAACTAACATATTAGAAAAATGAGGTTGCTGTCCTTTGCAGGTAGAGTAACACTGATCAAATCTGTACTGTCTTCACTCTCTGTTTATTACATATCTCTGTTTAGGCTGCCTCAAAGTTTGGGAAAAGAGATTAATAAGATTCAAGCCGCCTTCTTGTGGGGAGATTTTGAGGTCAAGAAGAAAGTCTACTTGGTGAAATGAAAGGATTTAACCAAGGAAAAAAGGCAAGGTGGGTTGGGGATTAGAGATTTAAGAATTGTGAACAATAGCTTGCTTGCCAAGTAGTGGTGGAGATTTGGGATAGAAGATAACTCACTTTGGAAACAGCTCATTTGCAGTAAGTGCAAGTCAGAGGGGAGAAAATGGTTTCCTTTTCATGTGGAGGCAAATAATATTTCAAAAATGTGGAGTGACATTCTACTTGTTAATGAGTCTAACAGCAGCCTGTTCAACTATTATTTGCACAATATTGAAATCAAGATTGGCAATGGTGAAAGACTTAGTTTCTGGATTAATAATTGGATGGGCACCCGGTGTTTGAAGTCCCAATTCCCTAGATTATACTACTTATCAGTGGTCGGAGACATTTCCCTGTATATGCAGTGGTCTAGGGCCCGAGTTCAGAGTAGCTGGACTTTCAACTTCAGAATGGCTTGGGAGGAAGATGAATTACAGAGACTTCATATTGCTTTAGGTGAGGGTCCTGATTTGAGATTGGATTTTGTTGATAGTCTAGTGTGGAAAGCTGATCTTGCAGGTATTTCCAGAGTTAAAGGCGTTGTTAACTGGTGTGAATCTTCTAATGGTCCTGCCCTAACAATTCTTGACTTGATCTGGCACAATCCCTTTCTTCCTAAGGCTCAATTTCTCTCTTGGTTAGTCTGGAAAGGGAGGTTAAAGACTTCAGATTATTTACATTGAATTGGTATCTTAAGTGATGAAGTTAGTGTTGAGTGTGTGTTTTGTCATGCGGAGATTGAATCACTTAATTATGTTCTATTATTATGCCCCTTTGCTTTGAAAGTTTGGTATACCATAATCAAGTGGTGGGGTTTGCAATGGGCCTTCCCTAGTTCAGTAGTTATGCTCATGTATTGGTGGTTAGGTTGGACTTACACGAAAATAGAGAAACAGCTGTGGAGAGCAGTTTTGATTGCTGGTTTGTGGTCCTTTTGGAAGTGCATGAATGATTGCTTGTTCAATGAGCTGCAGCCCATTTGTGATGACCTATGTGAGTTAATTAAATTTAGAGTGGCCATTTGGATAAAAGCACATTCACTTGGGCAAGAGTATGGGGTGGATGAGTCTGTCTACAATATTCAACAAGTCAGAATCTGCTTATAGTTTTTTGCTGAATCTGTGTGCACTGCTTATAGTGCCCTACTGGGTTTGTGCGGATGAATAAAGAAGGTGTGTGCTACTGGTTTGCTGATGATCTTTCTGTTACTATTTTGCTGGTCTGTCTGCTTTGATCTGTTTGCTGTGATCTGTTGTGACCTGGTTTGCTATGATCAGGATGTGCTTGGGGAGATGACAGTTTGGTTGAGTTCTCAGTCCAGTTGGTGTTCTGTCTATTTGCTTTGTTTTGGGCACCAGCGGTAGGTTTTGATTAGTAGTTTTGATGTTTCCATGCTAAGGGTGTAGACAAATGTTATGGGAATGAATTTATGTAGGAGGTCTGCTGCTGAATGATGATATTTCTAAGGTTACAAATCTGTTTCTGAATTTATTTAAGTTTTGATCACTATGCTGCTAATACTTTGCTTATGTTTTGCTGATTGGCTTGATGATTGGCTGCTGTACGGGGGTGAAATATCCTTTGCTTTCCGTACTCCTAGAACTCAAGCTTCACGTAATGACGTTTGACCTGGAAACAGAGAAACAGTAAGCTGCCCGGCGGTGTGTTTCCGGATAGACCCTCCGACGATCAAGTCAGATCACTTGAGAAAGAAGAATACTGTTTTAGAGAGAGAGAGAGAGAGAGTTATTCAGACGACATACCTCCAACGTTCCCCTTCTTTCATTTTTCTAGGCTGGCCATGCAGCCTCAGGGATTATGCGCGTACTGCCTCTGTTGTCCTTCCTTGGACAAGTGGCAGTGCTCGCCTCTCACCACCATACGCGTGTAAAGGCCAAAACCTCCAAACAATATATGCAGAACTGCCAAGAGGTATTGACGCGTGCTTGGAGCGGGTTTTCCCTCCACCACATCATTGGTCCAGGTGGCACACTCAACCGGGATATTATGACCGACCTATCTCTTGAAGAAACACAACTACGATCAATACGGCCGAGCTGTAAGGAGTCAGTTCTTCCGGATTGACTGGCCGTGAGGCGCACTGGCCTTCGCCCCGGTCTGAATTCATTCTAGGCTATGCTTGGCGCGGTTCCGATCAGGAACGCGAATGCCTAGCCGAACGCCTTGCCGAATCACAGTTCGGTCGGGAACACGCATAACCCCATGCTCCGGTCGACTGATCTAGCTCAGCCCGGTGCGACGGCCCGTGGAGCCGTTCCAACTGAACAAACGATGTGACTCGGCCACCCGCTATAACCCGCATTATCATAGCTCAGTCGTACTTGTCTGGCGCAAATCTCCCTTTCAATTGCCCCTTAATCCCATCCGAGCTAAGCGTGATTGGGATTACCGCCATGACCGAGCTATCCTATTTGGTCGGTCTTCTGAATTGCGCCAGTAGTCTTGTCACCGGTCGTACAGCCGTACTGATAGAACCATCTCTTCACTGCCACGTGGCTTCGCTCCATTGGCTCCATGCTGCCCCACAGCTATCTCCCTCAAGCGCAAAAGTCAAACGGCTGCCGCCGTTCGGGTTTCCCACCCTTATTATACACACGAGGGGTCATTCGTGCCCCTACTGTTCATCTTCGTTTTCGAGCCCAAAACCCTAGCTCTCAAAACCGCCATCGCCATTCCTCAGGCTATTTTCGACTACCTTCGATCTTTCAGAAACAGCAGGTGAGCTTGAGGTGTGCTGATCTTGCCCAGGCATCCATCATCCGTAAGTTTCCCGGTCCCTCTCTGCGTTTTTCTCTCATTGTTCTTCGTGTTCTTCATTCTTGTTTTCTCGTTTTTGCCTGGCACTGTTGGAATCCTATCAGTGCCCCCTCTTAGGGGCAATATTGGTACACCCTAGGAAAAACTAGAATCGGAGAAGCAGATGGGGCTCCTGTGCCCCTTGCTTCTCCAAGTTTTAAAGCACTAACTCCGTATTCGGGATGAACAGCCTGAAATCTGGGTAAGACCGAGCTAAAAAAAAAAATTTAGATCCATAGATAGAACTTTAGCCGAGCAAAAACTAGTTTGTGGCTTCTCGTTGAGGCCGCGACCGTGCTAGACATAGGGAATCAGAACCGAACTAGGAAGGCCAAATCGGCCAGATAGTCGAGCCGAGATAGGGGTTGGGCCAGTCAAATGCCCCAGAAACCTTTTACCGAACTAAGAACTCCACATAGAAGCTGTGCAATTTATGCCGTGCTAACCCTTGGACTGATTTCTTAACAATGCAAAACAAACTAGAACCAACCAGGCCCGTTCAACATTACTTCCGATGAGGCTCAAAGTCCGAGCAAACACACAAATTTTTCACCGAGACACGACTTAAGTCACCTCAATAAATAAAATCGGGATAGATGGGGAAGTACCGGTTCATGGTGAGTTCTCCCGGGGCCCTTGCTGAGTTTCGTAGAGAGTACAACATTCCAGACGATGTCCATCCGGAGCTCGCCAAGAAAGGAGACACCCCATGGGGCGAGCTAGACAAGTGTCCTTTCACGGTCGTGTCCATAATGGAAGGAGGACTACGCTTCCCGGTCCAATCCCTGATCTGCGAGTTTTTAAGGCAGACCAGGCTTTGCCCGACCCAGGTTTCCAACAATACATACAAAATAATAAACGGTGTGGCCGAGCTAAATAGATTACTTGGCTTGAATCTCGGCCTCGCCGAGATATTTCACCAATATACCCTTAGCAAAAATAAAGATGGGCTTTGCTGGTATTTGAAAGTCAGGAAAGGCCAAGCAAAGCTCATTGAAGGTAATCCGGATAAAGAAACCAACGACGACGATTTCCTGTGGGTGTCCGGTCGTTATGAGGACACTGAGGCGCCCATACCAGGCTGGTACATTAGGAAAGATTTCGGGATTGCCGGTGAGTAGCTCGATGAACCGTGTTATTTTCTTTCTGTATTGGTCTTCTTTTGCCGATCTAGTACTTGTCTTCTTTTTGCAGATTATAAGCTCTTGGCAGAGGATTACTCCCGCGCTAACCAGGAAGCTATAAGGGTCATGTTGCGCCATCCGGCCGAGGAGCGAGAGTCACCAAAACTGCTCGGCTTCGAACCGACCTACCACTACATAGCACCGCGCAAGAGCAGGGTAACCGACTTTTTGCGTGCGCCTTCTCCAGAACCAGATCCAAACCTTCTACTGATCAAACTGGTCCCACTGACGGCCGAGCAAGAGATGGCCAAGATCCGAGCAATCAAATCGATGATCACCGGCGAGGCGAGTGACTCTCAACCACCGGAGGCAGCCGGGGAGACTTCTTCTACACCGGCCGCG
The DNA here is from genome assembly GCF_055761805.1 of Camellia sinensis. Taxonomy (NCBI): domain Eukaryota; kingdom Viridiplantae; phylum Streptophyta; class Magnoliopsida; order Ericales; family Theaceae; genus Camellia; species Camellia sinensis. Next base: position 212,531,043 of record NC_138965.1, read on the forward strand.
CAAGGGGAGGGTGCTGTGTTGGCTCTGACCAGCGAACAAGCTGTTGGCCGGTCGAAGAAGAGGCTGAGAAAGGATAAGGCTGAACAACACCTAACGGATGAGGATTCAACCGAGCACGCTTCCACCGACTTGGGGGACCAGACCGAGCAACCGATCACCGGGCCATCCAAAAGGTCGAGTGCCCCCCCGGTCTGGTCGCCCGAGTTATCATACAAAGGCCGAGCTGTCTGCACTACGGATTCAGTTTACGCGGACAAGGACTACTCTCTCGGTTTCAACATGACCAAGGGGTTGCTCCTTCCCGTTGACATGAAGAAGCATGACGGGCTGTCCGACCTGAAGGTGCTCTGCTCGGCGGTGAAATCAATAGTGCTGGTAAGTTGACAGTCTCCTTTGTTCATCAAGTTTTTGCTTGATTTTTTCATTCTGACAATCTTCACGTGCTTTCAGGCTGCGCAGAAGAACTACTTGGCCCACGAGCGAATGATCGCCGTGCAGCAAAGTCTGCGGGATGCAATTTCTGACAACAAGGCCAAGACGGCTGAGTTGACTAACCTGAAGGCCGCGCAGGAGGCGGCAGAGGCCGAGCGTGATACACTAATTCAGAAATTGGCCCGGGCTGAAGAAGACAAGTAGAGGGTCGTTCAGCTGACAAAGGCTCTCTACCTCGCCGAGCTACAAAAGCTTTGGAATGCCCACAAAGCTGAGAGGGACAAGCGGTAGACGATGCTGAAGACCGCTGGTATGCAGAGGGTGAAAGGACTTATGAGTGGCAAGTTCAAGCGACCAAAGACATCTTTTTCCAGTGCGATTGGAAAGCTGCCGTGGAGAAAGTTGGCCTTGGTCAAGATGCCAAGATGTTCCAAAACCCACCTGCTGTCTACATCTCGGCCTATATGTAGGCCTACGCTAGCGTCGCGCAAAAAAGACTTATTGAAGAGGCGAAGAAGGCAGCTGAGGAAGAGGCAGCCGCCGTACAACCAGCCGAGCCAAATCCCCCCGAAGCTTCTGAAGGGGTTGAGGACCGTGAGGCGGAGCAAGAGGTTGTCGCGGTCGCTGATGCCGACACAGAAGATGCCGAGGTGGGCCTGGCCGAACAAAATGTCCTTCTAGATTTAGATTGATCTCTTCTGTAACCGGGCTTGGCCCCACTTTTGTAACCCAACTTGCTTTATCAATGAAAATTCTACTTTTCGCCCGTAATGTGCAAATTTTCTTCGATTTCAAATGTAGACGCCAACTTTTAGCTCGGCTACAAAGTTTGCGGGCGAGCAAAATCAGCTTGGCCCGTACATGAATTGGGCAAAACGCCAACTTATTCATTGGGCGAGCAAAATCAGCTCGGCCAGTTGGAAGTTTGGCAAAACGCCAACATTTCACGCGGCGAGCAAAGTCAGCTCGTTTCATTTGGACGAGCAAAATCAGCTCGGCCATTACAAGTTGGTTAGAATGCCAACTTTTTACACGGACGAACAAAGTCAGCTTGGCCCTGAAAGAAAATGGACAAAGTGCCAACATTTTATTTGGGCGAGCAAAATCAGCTCGGCCCTTACATGTTGGTCAGGACGCCAACTTTTTACACGGGCGAGCAAAATCAGCTCGGCCCTTTAAAAAATCCTAAGATTAGCTGCATTCCATGGTCTAGGGATAGTTTTTCCATCTAAGTCTTCCAAATGGTATGCCCCTTTGCCTGCCAGGCCAGTCACTTTATATGGCCCCTCCCAATTTGCACCGAGTTTTCCTTTGCTAGGGACTACCGTGTTGCCCATCACCTTTCTTAAGACCCAGTCCCCAACCTTGAACAGCCTCGGATGCATGGCCTTGTTGTATTTCCCGGAGAGCTCTTGCTGATAGGCTGCTATGTGGATCAGAGCCCGTTCCCTTCTTTCTTCGGCTAGGTCAAGTTCCAATGCCACTGCTTCATTGTTCAAGTCTGGCTCAAAACTTTCAGACCAGATGGTAGGCATACCAATTTCCAGTGGGATGACGGCCTCCATTCCATAGGCTAAGGCGAACGGTGTTTCCCCGGTAGAGTGTCTGGGCGTGGTGCGGTATGCCCAAAGCACGTTGGGGAGTTCTTCAGCCTACTTCCCTTTGGCTTTTTCTAGCCACTTCTTCAGCCCGTCCAGGATGGTCTTGTTTGAGGCTTCTGCTTGACCATTTGACTGAGGGTAGGCCGGTGTGGAGTTGTAGGACTCAATCTTTAACTCCTCGCAAAATCCGCGAAAAAGTTTACCATCAAATTGGGTGCCATTATTTGAGATGAGGGCCCTTGGTATACCGAAGCGAGTGACGACATTTTGCCAAATGAACTTCTTCACGTCTTTTTCCTTTATGGTCGCCAATGGCTCGACCTCAACCCACTTGGTGAAGTAGTTGGTGGCAACGATGAAGAACTTGCGGTTGCCCGAGGCTGCTGGGAGTGGTCCTACAATATCCAAACCCCAAAGCGCAAACAACCAAGGACTTGTAAGGGGGAGCAGTTCTCTGGCTAGTTGGTGAATTTGGGGAGCAAATTTCTGGCATTTTTCACACCTACGAATGTATTTCTGTGCGTTCGCCTGCATGCATGGCCACCAGTAACCTTAGAAAATCGCTCGGTAAGCCAGAGACCTGCCTCCAATATGACTCCCGCAGATGCCTTCATGGATCTCGTAGAGGAAAGCTTCAACCTTGTCGGGGTGGACGCACTTCAAATATAGCCCGGTAAAAGACTTCTTGTACAAGGCTCCGGATGGAGAGAGCCAAAACCACTCTGATTTGGCCCAGATTTTGTTGGCCGCCTTCTTCTTTTCTGGAAAAATTCTATCTTTTAGGAAGGCGATGATGGGGTCCATCCAGGATGGTCCCAGGTCAGTACAGAGTACCTCGGACACTTCTGGTTCCTCTATGCTTGGCCAAGGTAGGAATTCTATCATTAAAGGATTGAGGAAAGCTGTTTGCATGGATGCAAGGCCGGCCAACTCGTCAGCTATGTTATTTTCTTCACGGTTGATTTCTTCCACTCTTATTGCGGCAAACTTCTTTATTTCTGCGCGCACCAGCGCCTGATACTTGGCCATTCTTTCATCCCTGGCTTCATACTTCCTAGAGACCTGATTGACCACCAGCTTGGAGTCGCTGAATACCATAAGAGCCAATGCTTTCATTCTTAATGCACTCCTCAGTCCGGCAAGGAGGGCCTTGTATTCCGCCTCGTTGCTGGACGCTGGGAAGCCGAGCGTAATTGTCTGCTCGATAATCAGCTTGTCCGGGGAAGTTAGCATGATACCCAACCCGGCGCCATATCTATTGGAGGCCCCATCGACGAAGAGCTTCCACATCTCGCCAATGAATAACTTCCAGCAATCGGATGGGTTTTGGGAGCTCCTCAACTCCAAGGTTCCAGTCGGTTCATTCTGGTCTTTCTCCATGCCTTGGTTAGGCTTGTCTTTCGATGAGTTATCCGGATTTTCCAGTTCGGCTGCCATTTGTCCTTCTTCCATTTGTGACCCAACACTTGTCTCTATTGCCTGTACCATGGGCCGTGCCAAATCCGCACTAGCCAAATCAACCTGGCAAACCGGATGCATTCCAGGGGCAAACTCCGCCACAAAGTCTGCAAGAGCCTGAGCCTTGATCGCAGTACGCGGTTGGAACTTGATGTCGTACTACCCCAATTCTACGGCCCATTTCAAAATTCTCCCTGTAAAGTCTACCTTTTCAAAGAACACCTTGAGTGGAAACTCGATTAACACCATTATCGTATGGGCATAAAAATAGTGTGCCAGTTTTCTGGAAGCCATCATCAGGGCCAGGGCTAATTTCTCTAGCGGCAGATATCTCGATTCAGCAGGGAGCAAGGTCTTGCTTATGTAAAAGATGGGAAGGTGCTGGGTGCCTTCAGCACGGACCAAAACCACGCTCACCGCATGTTGAGAGACCGCTAAGTAGAGATACAATTCTTCGCCCGGCTGTGGTGTAACCAGGATAAGGGCTGAGGACAGGTACACTTTTAGATCCGCCAGCGCACGGTCACATTCGTCGTCCCAGAAGAACTTGGCCTTCAAAGTTTTGAATAAGGGCTTGTAACGATCTGAGGACCGGCTTATAAATCTATTCAGCGCGGCTGCCATCCTGGCGAGATGTTGCACGTCCTTCGTGGAGTTTGGTCGCTCCAGCTCTTGTATTGCCTTGATTTGGGATGGGTCGGCTTCCATCCCTTGGTTCGTGACCAGAAAACCCAGAAACTTTCCAGTGCCGACTCCGAAGGCGCACTTAGAGGCATTCAAACGAAACTTGTGATATTTTAGTGTAGCGAACATCTCTGCTAGGTCGGCGAGGTGTTGAGACTTTTCCTTGCTCTTTACCACCATATCATCTTTGTAAGCCTCCATAGTGCGTCCCAGAAGGGGAGCGAACATTTTGGTTACAATCCTTTGAAAAGTTGCCCCAGTGTTTTTTAGTCCGAACGACATGACTTTGTAACAATACAGGCCCATCGGTGTGGTGAATGAAGTGATCTCTCGGTCTAGTTCATACATGGCTATCTGGTGGTAGCCACGGTGTGATAACCCTCACCACTGATTACTGTTAAACTGAGACTGATTATGATAATTGATTGGATTGACTGAAATCTTGAACTAATTGATTGTCTGTATCTGTTTAAGTGCATTTCTATCTGTTCGACTGTTAAACTATCTGTTCATGTTTTATGTTTGAACTGCAAATTGAAGGCCTTATCGGCGGCCGAACCAGAAATTGATTAGCATTATGTGCTAATTAGAATTTATGGGATTTTATGGTGTATTTATCTGAAATATGATTTGGTATGATTTAATTGGATTAAAATAAGTTAAATTACACAAGTTGCCTAATTTACCATATTGCCATGTTAGTGGACCATTTAGGCAATACATATTGAGGCTTGAATACACTTAGGCAAAACATTTCCTCAGCCATTTCCTTAGACTCAAACCGACCGAGAGAGAAGAAAGGGAGAGAATGAGAGGAATTGAGTTTCATCTTGTGAATTGCTTGGTGAATTAAAGAAATTGAAGGTTGATTTCATAGTTGAACTTCCTACACTTGATATTCAAGGTCTAAGGTAGAGAATCCACCTTCTTAAACTTGTCTTTAAGTTAGTTCTTGCTTGATTCTTGTTATATTGAAAATTGGAGTCAAAATTAGCTTAATATGTTGAATTGAGTAGGAATTCATGCATGCATGTTGCCATTCTTGAGTTTTGAAGTTAATGTTCATGAAATTCCACATGCATGTTCATATTTTTGCAATGGACCATGAATTCATCTTGTCTTTGAGGAAACTGGCTCTTTGGAGCAAGTATTTAAAGCCTTGGAGTTGTTTAAATCCATGCATGTTACATTTAAAGTATGTTCATGAAAATTGGTTTGAAATTGGATTTAATTGAACTACCTTTGGGCTTTGATTTCTCAAATTGATCTTTGAAACATGTTATATTATGAGTTTTGAAGTGTTTTCCAGAAAATTAGCCCAAGAGAATCGAATTTGATGCATTGAAACTTGTTTTTGAGCTTGAGGTTCAAATCTGAAAATTCCAGATTTTGGACTCACGCTCGAGCGGAATGACTGGCGCTCGAGCATGAAATTCGTGCATCCAGCACTTTACAATGTTTTCAAGTCCGCTCAAACGGGATATTGGACGCTCGAGCGAGGACTTATGTCACACGCTCGAGCGGGTATCGAGCGCCCAATCGAGTGTGATTTTCACACATCCAGTACTTTTGGCATGTTTTACAGTTCGCTCGAGCGGGATAACTCACGCTCGAGCGGAGTATTGTGTTTACCTGTACGCTCGAGCGGGTAAAACCACGCTCGAGCGGGACCTCTGTTTTCTGAAAATTCTGAAAATGTTTTTAAAGTGCATCTTTGTATCCTCATTCCATTTTAGCCATTCTTAGGCCTAGTTTAAGGTATCTTAATGAGGATATTGATGTAGAACCACATCGAGTCAAGATAGGGATTAAGTTACTATTTTTCCAACTGTGTAGCTTAGTGTGTGTGTTCACTCTGTAACTGTGTAGGGTTGGCATCCGGAGATGCGTACTAGCTTATCTGTAGCCCAGAACTCTGTGAGTAACAATGTTGTAAAGATATGTTCGAAAATGAATATTTTCTGAATGACCAACTAAACTGTTTTCTGAACTGTTTACTGTTAACTGAATGAATGTTTGTCCTCTATTCTGAACTGTATTGTGGCATCCTTAGCAACTACTATTACTGTTGCTGCTACTATTATAGAGATCTTTGTCAGTTCCTATCTTAGAACTTCTGTTTACTGTTACGATGGCCATCATTGGCTGTTCGGTCTTTTAAGACCTATTGTTTACTGTACTGTTCTGCTAATGGATGTACCACATATGACTATTATGACTGAATGACTAATATACTGATTCAATGAACTGTTTTCGTTACTGTAAGGACATTCATTCTTAACCTCTTTACACATTATGTTATTTACTGGGTTTTAGCTCACTGCTCATATATATATGTAGGTGTACATACACCGGACCGTTGCTAGAAGCATCAGGGTAAACTCCAGTTTTGCCAAAGCCAACCACTGTGCCTCACTGCGAGGTTCCAAGTCCTTCAAGTCAGGGCTTTTGGGGTGTTTTAGTTTCCTTTTTTTTTGTATCCATTTGTAAATTACTGTATAAACTGAATGGTTGTACTGTACTGTTTTAATTAGGGATTAAGTCCCTGTCCTGAATGATTGTATATATTGTACATACTGTTTTGGTACTGATTGTATATATGTATATGATATGAAAAGTCTTTTTGCATATAGACTATCACAGCTCATTAGACATATTTTAATTACTGTATTGGCTTCCGCCAGCCCCTGTACTCTGAATTACTGTTTTACTGTTAAGCAGGCCTTCGGTAATCTCGAATTATTGGCCGGTTACGATGCTAAACCCATAGGGGCGGGTTTGGGTCGTGACACGCGATATGCGTCCAGGAAGTTGAATCTCTGATGGCCAGCGGTCAGGTCCACTAGCTGGTCGATTCGTGGGAGGGAGAAGCTATCCTTTGGGCATGCACGGTTAACTATTTTATAATCGACACATACCCGCCACTTGCCGTTCTTTTTTGGAACCACCACCGTGTTGGATATCCATCGGGGGTATTGCACTTCTTCTATTGCCCCTGTTTCCAACAAGTTCTTGACTTCTTCCGCCACCACCTCAGCACGGTGCAAGGCCGAGCGGCGTGTCCTCTGGATAACCGACCGTGCATTAGGGAAGACATTCAACTGATGGCAAATGAAGCTAGGGTCGACGCCAGGCATATCGTAAGGCGTCTACGTAAAGGCTTCCATATTGGAAATTAGAAAGTCAACGTACTCATGTCGCTCGGCGCTGGACAAAGATGAGCCCAAAAGAAAAAACTTGTTGGGGTCATTCTCGTCTATGCGCACCTCCACCAAATCTTCAACTGATTTCTCTTCGGCCTTTCTCCTCACGTCTTCCAAGACCTTCTTTCCCTCCGGTCCCTCTATCATCTGAACGAACCCTTTGGCGGTTCGGCTGCCGTTCACCACAACGAAATACTGTTTCGCCATCACCTGGTCTCCCCGAACCTCTTCTATTAGCCCGGTTGGCGTCGGGAAGTGCAGAACCTGATGGTAGGTTGATGCTACGACTTACATGGCGTGCAACCAGTCCCTGCCCAAGATTAAGTTGTAGGTGGATAGGACCTTGAGCACCCAGAATTCTACTTGCTTTATGACCAAACCCACCTTGATCGGCAAGATGATCTTTCCCACCGGCCACTCTGGCTGAGAGTCAAAGCCAACCAAAGGAGACGTCGCAGGGGCCAAGTCCTTGTCCTCCAACTTCATTTGCTTGAACGCATTGTAATACATGATTTCGACCGAACTCTCCTAGTCAATCAAGATCCTTTTGATGTCAAAGTCCTTGACGCAAAGAGTCACTACTAGGGCATCATTGTGGGGCATCTGAATTCTCTCCAAGTCCTTACTGGAAAAGGTGAGGATATCCTTCTCTTTGGACTTTCCTTTCTTCACAGCGGACTGAACGGAGAGCACTTCCCTCATGTGCTCGGCTTTCTTAATCATCCCTCTCAGCTTGCAGACCCTTGCCGGTTCAATGATGCCATGGATGACATTGATTACGCCTTGGGGCGCTGCCTCCAGCGCGGCCGGGTCGTTTGGTTCGGTTTGCTTCGGCGGGGCGGCTTTCATACCCCCATCTATGTACTGGTCCAAATGTCCTGCTGCCACTAACTCCTCCAAATGTTGTTTGAGCGGCAAGCAATCCTCCGTTTGGTGCCCCCGTTCCTCATGGAAGGTGCAGCGATACCTTGAGTTGAAGCCTCGCTGTGCATTTCCCAACTTTGCCGGCCATCGGACGAAGGGCTCACCTCGGATTTCACTCAGGATGCGGTAAATGGGGATCTTAAAGACCGTGGTGATACCAGTTCGCGCCTTCAATTTCCTCTTGGCGTCTTTCTCTTCATCAAGGGGAGCGTTAGCTCGGTTGTTTCTGCGGCCTTTGTTTCTATCATTGCGGTTTGAGTTACAACGTTGATCTTTTGACCGGTCGTTTGGGCGATTGTCCTCCTGTCCGACCGAGTGAACCTTCCCCGCCACTCTTCTATCCGCTGCGACTGGATTAGCCTTCTCGATCGTAGAGGCGGCATCATCCTCCACACGAATGTGTTCGTTGATCCGTTGCATCAAGGATTCCATGGTTGTGGGCTAGTGCATGGTAAGCGAATCTCGCAGCCTATGACCGACTGGGAGACCTCGCTTGTATTGAGTAATTGCCAGATTGGTGGGGTAGTCGAGGATCTCATTGTAAGTTTCCCAGTACTTCGCATTATACGCCTTCAACGAACCTCCAGACTCCATCTTGACACCAGGAGATGGTCGACCTCCTTTGGTGTTCGAGTGTTGGTTTTGAATCTGGTGACGAAGGCCTCTGCTAATTGCTGCCACCCCTCGATACTCCCCTCCGGAAGCCTTTTGAACCATTTCAGGCCTAGTTCTCCCAAGCTTGTCGAGAATATGAGGCACATCAAGGCATCATTGCGCCAGTGTCTAGCCGTTATTTGCCGGTAATGACTCACGTGCATGTACGGATCCGTTCTGCCGTCGTAGAAGGTGAACTTAGGCTGGTGGAATCCGGCAGAGAGTGGTGTACTCTCGATTTCTGGAGACAGTAGCGTAGTTATAAGTCTCGCCAGCTCTTTGTCTACAAGCCCTGGGGCCACTATTCTGGGCGCTAGCATTGCCACTTCCTCATTACACCAGGTTTGAAAACTTAGCCTCTACAACGTCGGCAATCTCTGAGTCTCTTTACGGCGTGCCCTCTCCTCCAACATATCCCTCAGGTCTCTGGAATGGGCAAAAAAAGAGTATCGCGACGCCGACGATGGGCGCGATGGACGATGGGTGCTGTTGCGAGTGAGGGATTTGCCCTCCTGTGGATTGGAGTCCCCAACCCCATAGCTCCTGGTGATAGAAAGAGAATGTGTCATTCCTTGGCGGCGACTGCCAGAACGAGAAGACGGGGTGCGCTCACTGAGGTTATCCTCTCCAGCAACACCCTTCTCCTTGATCTGGCGCTTCAGCACCTCTATTTCAGCCGCCATCTTGCGAATGAGGGCGTCCTGATCTTTGAGTTTGTGCTCCAGGCACTGTGCATGCGAATCCCCCCACCGATGACGGCCCTCTAGACTCTTCGAGCGATCAGTACTCCTTGCACGTTTGTCTTGCGCACTTCTCGAAGAGGTCTCTAGGCCCGCCATGGCTGGAATGTTTGAGGGGGCTTCTCTCCAAGACGACAGACAGTGGAGTTTCGTCATTGTTAGCCATGGAAACGATCGAAAAAGCTTGAAGAGCAAGGCTTGTGTATCAAACTCTTCCCACAGACGGCGCCAATTGTACGGGGGTGAAATATCCTTTGCTTTCCGTACTCCTATAACTCAAGCTTCACGTAACGACGTCTGACCTGGAAACAGAGAAATGGTGAGCTGCCCGGCGGTGTGTTGCCAGATAGACCCTCCGACGATCAAGTCAGATCACTTGAGGAAGAAGAATACTGTTTTAGAGAGAGAGAGTCGTTCAGACGGCATACCTCCAACGTTCCCCTTCTTTCCTTTTTCTAGGCTGGCCATGCAGCCTCAGGGATTATGCGCGCACTACTTCTGTTGTCCTTTCCTGGACAGGTAGCAGTGCTCGTCTCTCACCACCATACGTGTGTAAAGGCCAAAACCTCCAAACAATATATGCAGAACTGCCAAGCGGTATTAACGCGTGCTTGGAGCGGGTTTCCCCTTCACCACATCATTGGTCTAGATGGCACACTCAACCGGGATATCATGACTGACCTATCCCTTGAAGAAACACAACTACGATCAATATGGCCGAGCTGTAAGAAGTCAGTTCTTCCGGATTGACTGGCCGTGAGGCGCACCGGCCTTCGCCCCACTCTAAATTCATTCCAGGCTATGCTTAGCGCGGTTCCGATCAGGAACACGAATGCCTAGCCGAACGCCTAGCCGAATCACAGCTCGATCGGGAACACGCATGACCCCATGCTCCGGTCGACTGATCTAGCTCGGCCCGGCGCGACGGCCCATGGAATCGTTCCAATCAAGCAAACGATGTGACTCGGCCACCCGCTATAACCTGCGTTACCGTAGCTCGACCGTACTTGTCCGGCGCAAATCTCCCTCTCAGCTGCTGTTATTTTTGTGTGGTGCTGGTGTTGTGTGATGCTATGTTGAAGTCTGCATAGTTGATGATGCTGCTGTTTGATAGTCAAGGTCATGATTTGGTGCTGGTCTGCTATGCTCTGTTGTCTAGGGTTTTTTTGCAACAGGTCTTATTTTGTTAAGGCCTTATTTTGCCTTAGAAATGGTGGGATGGCTGATTGGCTAAGTTAGGATATTGTGTGGGTTGGTCTGTCATAGCTGAATGGCTAAATAGTATAGTATGGGCTTTTTGGTGTGTTGTTGTGTTGGTTGGTCTCTCATTAACTCTGGGAGTGCTAACAAATGATAGGATGGGTTTTTTTGTGCCAACCTAGTTGGGATGATTTAGCTCATTATGATGCTTTTACACTCCTCTTTTCTTTATTGATGTAATTTGCTTTGTACTTTATACTTGTTTATTCTATCAATAAATATTCTTTTTTGCCGATAAAAAAAAAATGTCTGTGAAATTTGGAATCCCTAATAGGCAAATTCCTTACAAGGTGGGTTTTATTTGTTTTTTAGTCTAATCATGTCTCTTATCGGCAAAACAAATGCCACCTTATAGTATTAGTGATTGTTAAAATATTATTTACATAGTAACAACATTTTAAATTGTATTAAAAAAAGATTATAAAATATACTTAATTGCATTGTGATTTGTCGGTTAGCTCAAATGCATTGTGATTAGATTAAGGAAAATGTTATGGATTCTAAAAAATTTACTAAATTTACTGTTAAACCTCTCATATAAGTGTGAAATCCACACAAACTTACACGTGTGTAGGTCCTACACTCATATAAAAAATTTGATAAAAAATTTAATAAATTATTTTAAATTTCCAACATAACTCTTAGATTAATGAAAGTGACATCGTTTCAAAGGCAAAAAGGAGAAGCAATGGTCCATATTATAAGGTAAATGAAATTAATATTATATTTACAAATCAATTAAAGTACTATTTATTAGAAGGTGTATATGTGTTGTTTTGTGGGCACCATCATTCGCTTTTTTGTTTTTTTCATTTTGGGTTAGACTTGCGTGTTTGTTTTCTACTTCTATATTATGTTAATTATAAAGGTAATTTACCAAACACACCCTTTAAAAGAAATGTTAACTAAACTAACTTGTCTCACACTAAAGTCATAAATAAAAACACCATTATTTATTATAATTAATATCATATTGGGACATAATTAAAAGATCAAAATACTATTATGAATCATAATAAAAAAATACCACTATGAATAATTTTTATAAATATTATTACAAACTCAGCCTTATCAACTCAGAATCTTTATCTTATAGTTTAAATTTATTTTATACATGGACCTCACACTACACAAATTCAATTACAATTATACAATCTCATTTGGGGAAGTTAAGGGTAGTATCTAGAATTATTCAATTTTTATACTACATTTAGTAACAAATATCAATTCACTCGCTATAGATTGGCGGAGGATTCATAAATTGGACCGATTAATTCAGAAGACCAATCCCACTATCTACTAATGGGAGATTCAATTACAGTCAAGACAAATGCCATCGTCCACTAGCTGAAGATTTAATTAAAGTTAAAACAAAAACCCGTATATAAACTGACTTCAATAAATTTTTTACGCTTAAAAAATTTTGAACTTAAAATCTTAAAAGGTGTAAACCCTAAACTCAAGTGTTAACCACCAAACTAATCTCTTGCGGTTCTCCTTATAAATTTTACATCATAAAATGACAAAGCTCATGTTAAAAAAGGAACCCAATTGTTAGCACCATAAATATGCAATTTTATTTTTTATATAATTGTAGGACACGTGGCATCCTCTTATTCATTTGGAAGTTAAAAGAAGTTATGGAGATGATGGAGAATATGAAGAACAAAGTGGATGAGTGGAAGGACACATGGCAAGACAAGAATGAAGATGGGAGAAATGGGTAGTTACTAAGTAGTCATTGTTGTATTTTTTTCTCTATAAATAGCCATTAATGGCTACATTGTAATGATCCAGAATTCATAATCAAAGACAATTGATTTCAATATTTCTTGTCATTTTTCTTATCTTAGGAGTAGTTTAACATAGATTTATATTTTGAAGCATTTATTTTCAGCATTTCCATTTCGAAGCATTTTATGCACTTTCTTTTCGAAACATAGGAGTAGAGGTAAGTAATTATTATTTTGATTGTTCACTCAATCGTCTTTCTCCGTCTCCCTCATTCTTCTTTTAATTTTTCTTTTCTCTACACTTGGCAATTTTGAAGTCCTCTTTGTTGAGGCAAAAGAACCATCAAAGCAATCGCTTGATAATTGCCTTGAATTTAATCTGTAAGGATTTTTCAATCCTTGCTGGTACGCTCGTATTTATGATATTTTCCTTCATAGGAAAAATAAGCCAATAATTTTTGGCACGCCCGGTGGGACTGCCAAGTATAAGAAATGACAAATGATTTGGATTTCGCCATTCGAACTTGTCAATATGAAATATATTGGCGTGAAAGAAAATTTTTGGATCTTCAAGAAACAATCCATTTTCTTGATGAAAATTTTTTTCAAGTTGTTTCTTCATTACCATATTATTTGGTAAAAGAAAAAAGACATCATTTAATTGGAGAAATTCATCAACTTGATATGAAAATTCGCCAATGGAATGATGAGTTATCAACTCTCACTACCAAGTCTTTAACTGAGGCTTTAATGGCCGGAATTGGTGAATTTTTTCAAAATTTTTCCATGGTTAAAAATAGCAAAAGCAAAGAGTTGATTTCATTAATGGCTCAGGGGGTTCAAGAGTCCGTTTTTAAAGAACCAAATTAGGAAATTAACGTAACGAAAAAGAGCATGCTCTTGAGCCAAATTTGGCTAAGAATGATGTTCCATGCATGGCTCGGGAGGTCTCAAAGCCAATTTTTAGATAGTCAAGTCATGAAAAAAACATATCTATGGGTGATTTTCATAAGCCATTAATGGTTAATATGGAAAAACAACCCACTTTGCCAAATAATTATGAAAATCTATTCAGCAAAAGTCATGTTTTTAAAACAAACATGGTAAAAAATAATGAACAAGCAACTGTTCATGAATTCAAATTTTTTAATATTTATCAAAATTTCAAAAATTATGAATTTTCATGATCACACTATACTATGACTTTTGTTGTTCGAAATCCATTTTGGATTTGTGGATCACATCAAACGTTGACTTTGATGGAATGGCTAACAAATAATATTTCGTTATTGCAATATATTGAGCCAAAAATGTTATTATTAGTTGATCCATAAAACTATCACCATTTGGTTTTGTGGTTACCTTCGAAGCATGTCTCAAGACACTTCGAAGTAGATTATTCATTGAAATAGCCATTAATTGCTAGTTAAAATACCAAACTAATTTCATCATAATCCAACTCCTTGGATTTAGTTCGAAAAGATGTCATGAGTACTTTCGAAGGACGACTTTAATCCTTTAGTAGCATATGTGACTTTCGAAGGTGGTTTTGTCATCAATAAACACCTTCGAAATGTAACATGGGACGAGAAAACTTTCGAAATGTGTACCTCCCTTCAAATATATGTAAAATGACAATTAATTAATTGTCGAATGATGCCTATTTTTGGCATGATAAGTTGGTTCAAAGAACAACAGTTTTGGTGTCTTCGAAGAATTAATAATTGGTTCGAAGCACAAAATTAATATTTTCATTAATTATGTGGGAACCAAAACATACAAAATTTGAATAACCACAATGTTGGCCAAAAGTTGCTTCGAAAGCCCTTTTGCCATAATTTTGTAAGCTTCGAAAGCACTCCATCTTGCATTAGCAATAGCTTCGAAGAAAAAATAGTGATAGTTGTGAACTTTCGAAGCTTTGCCAAGTATTTCCAAGGATGTAATTCGTCATTTGTTGGCATTTTCGACCTTTGAATGATAATTTTAGTCCTCTATACCACCTTCGAAGCTGGTTATTTAGCATGTGTAACAGTTTGCTAAGGTGAATCATTGGCTTTGTCTTGAAAATATGTGGTTATCCTTCGAAACTTTTCTGCAATAATATCCCTTCAATGCGTATATATATAATTTGCAACATCTAGTCATAATTTCATGCTCATTCGAAGCACTTTATTGGTGTTGTTATATCATTCGAAGCACTTTGCTGCTTAGGTTAGTCATGTGCTTGGTTCGGCCCTTCAAAAATTCAAGTAAACATCATTTTTAAGGGCCGCAGGGGGTAATGTTAGCACCATAATTCTGTAATTTTATTTTTTATATAATTGTAGGACACGTGACATCCTCTTATTCATTTGGAAGTTAAAAGAAGTTATGGAGATGATGGAGAATATGAAGGACAAAGTGGATGAGTGGAAGGACACATGGCAAGACAAGAATGAAGATGGAAGAAATGGGTAGTTACTAAGTAGTTATTGCTGTATATTTTCCTCTATAAATAGCCATTAATGGCTACATTGTAATGATCCAAAATTCATAATCAAAGACAATTGATTTCAATATTTCTTGTAATTTTCCTTATCTTAGGAGTAGTTTAACATAGATTTATATTTCGAAGCATTTATTTTCAACATTTCTATTTCGAAGCATTTTATGCACTTCCTTTTCGAAGCATAGGAATAGAGGTAAGTAATTATTACTTTGATTGTTCACTCGATCGTCTTTCTCCGTTTCCCTTAGTCTTCTTTTAATTTTTCTTTTCTCTACACTTGGCAATTTTGAAGTCCTCTTTGTTGAGGCAAAAGAACCATCAAAGCAATCGCTTGATAATTGGCTCGAATTTAATCTGTAAGGATTTTTCAATCCTTGCTGGCACGCGCGTATTTATGATATTTTCCTTCGTAGGAAAAATAAGCCAACAGGAGATGGAGAAAGATGATTGAGTGAACAATCAAAGTAATAATTACTTACCTCTACTCCTATGTTTCGAAAAGGAAGTGCATAAATGCTTCGAAATGGAAATGCTGAAAATAAATGCTTCGAAGTATAAATCTATGTTAAACTACTCGTAAGATAAGGAAAATGACAAGAAATATTGAAATCAATTATCTTTGATTTGAATTCTGGATCATTACAATGTAGCCATTAATGGCTATTTATAGAGGAAAAAATACAGCAATAACTACTTAGTAACTACCCATTTCTTCCATCTTCATTCTTGTCTTGCCATGTGTCCTTCCACTTATCCACTTTGTCCTTCATATTCTCCATCATCTCCATAACTTCTTTTAATTTCCAAATGAATAAGAGGATACTACGTGTCCTACAATTATATAAAAAATAAAATTGCAGATTTATGGTGCTAACATTACCCCCCGTGGCCCTTAAAAATGATGTTTATTTGAATTTTTGAAGGGCCGAACCAAGCACATGACTAACCTAAGTAGCAAAGTGCTTCGAATGATATAACAACACCAATAAAATGCTTCGAATGAGCATGAAATTATGACTAGATGTTGCGAATTATATATATACGCATTGAAGGGATATTATTGCAGAAAAGTTTCGAAGGATAACCACATATTTTCAAGACAAAGCCAATGATTCACCTTAGCAAACTGTTACACATGATAAATAACCAGCTTCGAAGGTAGTATAGAGGGCTAAAATTATCATTCGAAGGTCGAAAATGCCAACAAATGACGAATTACATCCTGGGAAATACTCGGCAAAGCTTCGAAGGTTCACAACTATCACTATTTTTTCTTCGAAGCTGTTGTTAATGCAAGATAGAGTGTTTTTGAAGCTTACAAAATTATGGCAAAAGGACTTTAGAAGCAACTTTTGGCCAACATTGTGGTTATTCAAATTTTGCATGTTTTGGTTCACACATAATTAATGAAAATATTAATTTTGTGCTTCGAACCAATTATTAATTCTTCGAAGACACCAAAACTGTTGTTCTTCGAACCAACTTATCATGCCAAAAATAGGCATTATTCGACAATTAATTAATTGCCATTTTACATATATTTGAAGGGAGGTACACATTTCGAAAGTTTTCTCGTCCCATGTTACATTTCGAAGGTGTTTATTGATGACAAAACCACCATTCGAAAGTCACATATGTTACTAAAGGATTAAAGTCGTCCTTCGAAAGTGCTCATGACATCTCTTCGAACTAAATCCAAAGAGTTGGATTATGATGAAATTAGTTTGGCATTTTAACTAGCCATTAATGGCTATTTCAATGAATAATCTACTTCGAAGTGTCTTGAGACATGCTTCGAAGGTAACCACAAAACCAAATGGTGATGGTTTTATGGATCAACTAATAACAACATTTTTGGCTCAATATATTGCAATAACGAAATATTATTTGTTAGTCATTCCATCAAAGTCAACGTTTGATGTGATCCACAAATCCAAAATGGATTTCAAACAACAAAAGTCATAGTATAGTGTGACCATGAAAATTCATACTTTTTGACATTTTGAAAAATGTCAAAAAATTTGAATTCATGAACAGTGGCTTGTTCATTATTTTTGACCATGTTTGTTTTAAAAACATGACTTTTGCCGAATAGATTTTCATAATTATTTGGCAAAGTGGGTTGTTTTTCCATATTAGCCATTAATGACTTATGAAAATCACCCATAGATATGTTTTTTTCATGACTTAACTCTCTAAAAATTGGTTTTGAAACCCCCCGAGCCATGCATGGAACATCATTCTTGGCCAAATTTGGCTCAAGAGCATGCTCTTTCGTTATGTTAATTTCATAATTTGGTTCTTTAAAAACGGACTCTTGAACCTCTCGAGCCATTGATGAAATCAACTCTTTGCTTTTGCTATTTTTAACCATGGAAAAATTCTAAAAAAATTCACCAATTCCGGCCATTAAGGCCTCAGTTAAAGACTTGGTAGTTGATAACTCATCATTCCATTGGCGAATTTCCATATCAAGTTGATGAATTTCTTCAATTAAATGGTGTCTTTTTTCTTTTACCAAATAATATGATAATGAAGAAACAACGTGAAAAAAAATTTCATCAAGAAAATGGATCGTTTCTTGAAGATCCAAAATTTTTCTTTCACGCCAATATATTTCATATTGACAAGTTCGAATGGTGAAATCCAAATCGTTTGTCATTTCTTACACTTGGCAGTCCCACCGGGCGTGCCAAAAATTGTTGGCTTATTTTTCCTACGAAGGAAAATATCATAAATGCGAGCGTGCCAGCCAGGATTGAAAAATCCTTACAGATTAAATTCAAGCCAATTATCAAGTGATTGCTTTGATGGTTCTTTTGCCTCAACAAAGAGGACTTCAAAATTGCCAAGTGTAGAGAAAAGAAAAATTAAAAGAAGAATGAGGGAGATGGAGAAAGACGATTGAGTTAACAATCAAAGTAATAATTACTTACCTCTACTCCTATGTTTCGAAAAGGAAGTGCATAAAATGCTTCGAAATGGAAATGCTGAAAATAAATGATTCGAAGTATAAATTTATGTTAAACTACTCCTAAGATAAGGAGCATGGCAAGAAATATTGAAATGAATTGTCTTTGATTTGAATTCTGGATCATTACAATGTAGCCATTAATGGCTATTTATAGAGGAAAAAATACAGCAATAACTACTTAGTAACTACCCATTTCTTCCATCTTCATTCTTGTCTTGCCATGTGTCTTTCCACTCATCCACTTTGTCCTTCATATTCTCCATCATCTCCATAACTTCTTTTAACTTCCAAATGAATAAGAGGATGCCACGTGTCCTACAATTATATAAAAAATAAAATTGCAGATTTATGATGCTAACACCAATCCATGTGCTACAATAACTTTTGTTTAAATAGAATCTTTCTTTACACTTTTTCTATACCTTTTTATTTTTTATTTTTTTTTATTTTAATGTTGTGCTTTGCATGTAGCTAGCAATGGAGGCACTGGTGGTTACGTACATCCCCAATTTTGAAATTCACTATAGCTATGGGGTTGAGGATGAGATATCATGTGGTGTGTGTATGTGAAGCTAGGGAATTAAAAGTTTCTCATTCGTATGTGTTTTGGACTTGTGTCATCACTTCGATATTCGTAGGTGTTATGCTGGTGGTTAGTTACTGTGTGAGTGATTTTCTGACCACACTGCCCGCTTAGTAACCAGCTGGAGAGCACCGGCAGAATAGATAACACCTGGCTGACCTGCAAACAGAAAGAAAAGGCTCCGGCGGTAGTTCTTCCACCCGGGGGCATTTCGATGATCAAGTCAGTATATCTCTCAGAGATAATCAAGTGCTAATCTTACTGCTCAAAGCATAAATTTGCGTACCTTAGACCCACGGGGGTGCCTCTCTTTTATAGTTTACTCAATCCTAGTCCCACTAGAAGCTTGACTTCTATGGACTCAAATTCAGTACTTACTTTGACTCTTCAAGAGATAAAAATAAACTCCCTAAGAGTTTCATACTCATCTTGACTAAGTCTCCTCTTCATTCTAAGACTCTTGTCCCTTATCCGTTTATCTCGAATCCCGATATCTTCGGAGATAACCTTGGCATAATGACCAGGATACGTGACACCTCAGCTGACACATCGGCGTCTCCTTGCCACGTGTTAGTACTCAGAAATATATCCCCACAGTTACCTAATGCAACTTCTCTCCTTAATTTATTCATGATTAATACTAACCGTATAAAGTTTAGATTTTGTTTGAATAAAAAAATTGCATATATAGTTTCCACCCAAAGGCTCCAATGAATTAGGACTTGGGACATTATTTGATAAATTATGTTAAGAATAAAAAATATTTTCATAGAATGTTTATAAATAAATTTTTTGTTGCAAAACAGATTAGGAAATAAATTAACTCACAGGATTATCGTCACTAGAGTGGTCATTAAAATAATATTTTAAAAATAAAAAAAATAATATTTAGTGATAAAATTTTAAAAATATTGTTAATAAATGTAATTTTAGAGATAAATTAATTTTGTGTCAAAATAATTTATTTTTTAGACAAAAATTTTGAATAATAATTCATCATTAAAATTTTAATTTTATTGATAAAAATATAATAATAACACTTTTTACAATATGATATGCCCATTTAAAATAAAAATAAATTGTGGCGTGAAGTGAAGTCAGAAATTGGGAGTGAGAAGAGAATGGATGATGTGCGATTAGAATTACTCATTTGATTAACACAAAAAATAAGAAAAATATGCGACTTTTTTAGCTTCTTTTTTTTTTTTTTTTTGGGGGGGGGGGGGTGAATTCAAAGATTTGGGACTGAATCTTAGCTTCAATCCATTCAATCTTCTCTTTGCATATCGTCCATTTTTTATTTTCTTAGTCGTCATTCTTGGGCATTTTAGTACATTCGAACCATTTCTATTACTGTTGTATTATTTTTCCAGGGAAACAAACAGATGGATGAAGAAAAACCCTGGTCGTTTTTCTGTTTGGGAAGAGGTAAACTCAAAAACCCTAGCTCTCTTATTGAGTTTTTGTGATTCTTAGCAGTGAATTTTTTACTTAAGTTCACCAGTGTGACAGTATTTGATTGGGTGAATTACACTAACGGCCTCTATAGTTTAGGACTTGTGGCATTTTGGTCCTGACTATTCAATTATGACACATTTGACCCTGAATTTTGAATTTTGTTTCAAATAAGGACAATTGTAAATACTATTGGATTTTTCAAGGGCAAAATCGTCAATTTGATAGAATATAAATTAATTTGACAAAAAGAAATGTCAAAATTTTATTTTTGAATTTTTAAAAATTATTTCTAGCTACTAAAGATAAAATTATATAAAATTGATAAATCTTTTAGATATTTATTTATTTTTTTACCAAATTAATTTTTATAATGTATTTAGATGATGATCATGTAAAATTAATTTTTAAAAATTAATCATGTAATTTTTATTAATTTTTACCAATTTTACATAATTTTATTTTTGGTGGATAAAAATAATTTTTAAAATATTTTTTTGATATTCATTTTTGTCAAATTAGTTTATATTTTATCAAATTGACTATTTTGCCCTTAAAATTAAGCAATGGTATGTTCAATTGTCCTTATTTAGAACAAGATTTAAAATTCAAGGTCAAATATGTCACAATTGAAAAGTCAGAGACTAAAGTGACACAAGCCTCAAACTATAGGGACTAATAGTGTAATTTGCCCTATTTGACTCATATTTATTTGCATCTAATTCACAATTGTAATTTACAGCTAGATGACTTTTCAACTTATGCTTTAGCTGTTATTTCAATGAGGTCGTTTGGAATGATCTAAATAAGTGTATTTTTTGACTTTTTACAAAAAAAAAAGTAAAATATGGATTGAGTTTGAAGTGATATGGTAGATAGATTATATGATTTAAATAAGATGATATGACTTAAATAGGATAGTAACTTTTTGACTTTTTTAGATTATGTCAAACTAGGCCTTATTATCCCAATGTTGTTGCTGCATGTATAATCACTACAAGAATTTTCACTTTTGGCAACTAAATTTTTAGTTGCCAAAAGTCATATTTTAGTCGTCTATAGTCTTTCGCGACTAAATTTTTTAATCGGAAAATTAGTAGCCAACGAGTAGTCGGGAAATATAATTGCCGACTAAACCTAATTTAGTTGCCAATAGGTTTAAAAATTAATTAATTAAATACATTTTTGGCGACCAATTTTTTTGTCGCCAAAAGCCAATTATTTAGTGGCCGAAAAATTTTTAGCTACTAAATTTTTTAGTCGCCAAAAGCAAATACTAGTGTTTTGGCTACTAAAATTTTAGTTGCCTAAAGTCAATCTTTTTTTGCTACTAAAATTTTAGTCGCCAAATACTATTTCTTTTGGCTACTAAAAATTTAGTCGCCTAAACTATGACATTTTTGGCTTCTAAATTTTTAGTCGTCAAAAGTCATATTTATTCTTTAACTTTTGTTTTTAGCTACAAAATATTTTAATCGCCAAATGTTTGATTTTCTTTTGGCTACAAAACTTTTAATAGCCAAAGATTTGATTTTCTTTTGGCTACAAGACATTTAGTAGCCAAATGATTGTTTTTCTTTTGGCTACAAAAAATTTAGTAGCCAAATGTTTGATTTTCTTTTGGTTACAAAACTTTTAGTAGCCAAATATTTGTTTTTTTTTTCCCCCTTTTCATTGGCTACAAAACGTTTAGTCGGCAAAAACATGATATTATGTTTTATTGCTAATATTATAATGTGTCCATAACCTGTCTGTATTTCATTCAACCTGTAATACGTATATAAATAAAATGATACATAAATTATCAATCATTTCACAATCTGCATCCATATACAAAAAATAAATTACTTTAACTGTCCAAGTACATACAAACGAACTATTGTCCAAACTAAAATAATAATTCCATACAACATATTCAATCATACAAAAAGTAAAGCCCTCCATATACAAAAATTACATTTACTATACCATGTGAAATGACCATTTGACATAGTACAAATTACCATCGTAATCTGTACCACGATAAAATGTGATGTATGTACCAAACCAAAAATTCATCTATGTACCACGACAAAAAATCAATTTAGTGGACGGCGTTAAAAAGTGATCTATCTACCATGCCAATAATTATTTGTTTGCTGCCAATAGTTTTCTGTATCAGGAATAGTTAACTGCACAAAAGCTGGAGACGACAAAAGTACAATTTCTTCTCCATACACCAAAATATCTCTACAAGTCCACGCAACGAAGTCATCTACAAAAAACAAAAAAAAAAATTAGAATTGGACCCAAAAATGCCTAACTTCATGAATAAATTTGGGTAGTGACAAATAAAAATAAGTGAGAAACAACCTTCCATGATGAATCAATTATCAGTCATTGTACAGTCTTTCTAAAGTCTTCTGTTATAAGGAACATTGTTAAATGCAGAACAATCATTACTAAATCTTTCATTAGTAACATACAACTAATGTAACAATCTTCTATTTGTATGCAACATGTATGCCAAATTCTGTGGCTAAACCAATATCAAAGCCCAATGTAAATAGAAAGTTTTCTTTTTACCAAGATCCTCATTATTTGTTTGCAAAAGGCACTTGAATCATTAGATTGGATATAAAACCATCGGTGCTTATTAATGTATGTCAGTACCATTTCAGAGAGGATATTAGAACATGTGATAAAAATAATAACACACATGTGTACGTTCACAAAATTAGCAAGTTTAAAACATTCCGTCAGTTGTCACAAGTCCTATTTGTAATGGGAAAGCTATCCGTGAAAGTCAGACAGAGGTTCGATGGATGTTTTGAAGTTTCGCCGCCAAAACGCCCTTTTTCAACTAAGTTTTGGGCATATTCGTCTCTAAATCCCAACCTATAGGTCCGAATAACATTCCGTCAGTTGTCACAAGTCATTTTTGGCATGGGAAAACTATTCATTTCGGCCACACGGAGGTTCGGGGGCTGTTTTGAATTTTCGCCCCCGAAACGCCATTTTTCGACTAAGTTTTGGGTGTATTCGGCTCTAAATCTCAACTTATAGGTTCGAATAACATTCCATCAGTTGTCACAAGTCATATTTGGCATAGGGAAGTTGCCCGTGTCGGCCACGCGAAGGTTCGGGGGCTGTTTTGAATTTTCGCTCCCGAAACGTCCTTTTTCGACTAAGTTTTGGGTGTATTCATCTCTAAATCCCAACTTACGGGTCCGAATAACATTCCGTCAGTTGTCATAAGTCCTATTTGGCATGGGGAAGCTGCCTGTGTCGGCCAAACGGAGGTTTGGGGGCTGTTTTGAATTTTCGCCCCCGAAATGCCCTTTTTCAACTATGTTTTGGGCATATTCGGCTCTAAATCCCAACCTATAGGTCCGAATAACATTTCGTCAGTTGTCACAAGTCATATTTGGCATGGGAAAGCTGCCCGTGTCGGCCACACGGAGGTTCGAGGACTGTTTTAAATTTTCGCCCCCGAAACGCCCTTTTTTGACTAAGTTTTGGGCGTATTCATCTCTAAATCCCAACCTACAGGTCCAAATAACATTCCGTCAGTTGTCACAAGTCATATTTGGCACGGGGAAGCTGCCCGTGTCGGCCACACGGAGGTTCGGGGGCTGTTTTGAATTATCGCCCCCGAAACGCCCTTTTTCGACTAAGTTTTGGGCATATTCGTTTCTAAATCCCAACCTACGGGTCCGAATAACATTCCGTCAGTTGTCACAAGTTCTATTTGGCATGGGGAAGCTGCCCGTGTCAGCCAAACGGAGGTTCGGGGGCTGTTTTGAATTTTCGCCTACGAAACACCCTTTTTCGACTCTAAATCCCAACCTATAGGTCCGAATAACATTTTGTCAGTTGTCACAAGTCATATTTAGCATGGGGAAACTGTTCATTTCGGCCACACAGAGGTTCGGGGGCTGTTTTGAATTTTCGCCCCCGAAACGCCCTTTTTCGACTAAGTTTTGGGCGTATTCGGCTCTAAATCCCAACCTATAGGTCCGAATAACATTCTGTCAGTTGTTACAAGTCCTATTTGGCATGGGGAAGCTGCCCATGTCGACCACATGGAGGTTCGGGGGCTGTTTTGAATTTTCGCCCCCGAAACTCCCTTTTTCGACTACGTTTTGGGCGTATTCGTCTCTAAATCCCAACCTACGGGTCTGAATAACATTTCGTTAGTTGTCACAAGTCCTATTTGACATGGAGAAGTTGTCCATGTCGGCCAAACGGAGGTTCGGGGGCTGTTTTGAATTTTCGCCCCTGAAATGCCTTTTTTCGACCAAGTTTTGGGCGTATTCGGCTCTAAATCCCAACCTATAGGTCCGAATAACATTCCGTCAATTGTCACAAGTCATATTTGGCATGGGGAAGCTGCCCATTTCGGCCACACGGAGGTTTGGGGGTTGTTTTTAATTTTCGCCCCCGAAACGCCCTTTGTCGACTAAGTTTTGGGCGTATTCGTCTCTAAATCCCAACCTACGGGTCCGAATAACATTCTGTCAGTTGTCACAAGTTCTATTTGGCATGGGGATGCTGCCCGTGTCGGCCAAACAAAGGTTCGGGGGCTGTTTTGAATTTTCGCCCACAAAACACCCTTTTTCGACTATGTTTTGGGCGTATTCGGCTCTAAATCCCAACCTTTAGGTCCAAATAACATTCCGTCAGTTGTCACAAGTCATATTTGGCATGGGAAAACTGTTCGTTTCGGCCACACGGAGGTTTGGGGGCTGTTTTGAATTTTTGCCCCCGAAATGCCATTTTTCGACTATGTTTTGGGCGTATTCGGTTCTAAATCCCAACCTGTAGGTCCGAATAATATTCAGTCAGTTATCATAAGTCCTATTTGGCATGGGGAAGCTGCCCGTGTCGGCCACACGGAGGTTCGGGGGCTGTTTTGAATTTTCGCCCCCAAAACGCCATTTTTCGACTATGTTTTGGGCGTATTCGGTTTTAAATCCCAACTTATAGGTCCGAATAATATTCCGTCAGTTATCATAAGTCCTATTTGGCATGGGGAAGCTGCCCGTGTCGGCCCCACGGAGGTTCAGGGGCTGTTTTGAATTTTCACCCCCGAAACTTCCTTTTTTGACTACGTTTTGGGCGTATTCGGCTCTAAATCCCAACTTACGGGTCCGAAAAACGTTTCGTCAGTTGTCACAAGTCGTATTTGGCATGGGAAAGTTGCCCGTGTCGGTCAAACGGAGGTTTGGGGATTGTTTTGAATTTTCGCCCCCGAAACGCCCTTTTTCGACTAAGTTTTGGGCGTATTCGACTCTAAATCCCATCCTATAGGTCCGAATAACATTCCGTCAGTTGTCACAAGTCATATTTGGCATGGGGAAACTATTCGTTTCGGCCACACGGAGGTTCGGGGGCTGTTTTGCATTTTCGCCCCCGAAATGCCCTTTTTCGACTAAGTTTTCGCCCCAAAAGATTGCTTAATGTATTACAATTGCAAATCTAAAAAAAATGACTATATGTATGTCCTTGATTTTGTAGTAAGATTGAGACTCCCTTAAGCTTTTTAAATGATCCCCCTGAGTATCCACCTTCTCCAACTCACTTTTGCTAATCAAACAGAACAATGCCAAGAGAATCATATGGACTTCACATTACAAGCCTACATGTCCTAAATGGAAGGCTGCAAAACCCACCACAAGACACATCCACAACACAATGGATTTGCCACAGCTGTATAATACAGATTAAAAATGCATTATGTTGCAGCAAATTCCAAGGCAAGATTCTTAAAAAGTTCTAAAACCAACAATGATGTGAGGTCCAGCCAGAGTTCTTCTAAAACTACAAAGATCTCATGCAAATTTACTCGACTTAACAACATAGTATCAGTGCTCACATATCAAAGTGATTCAAAATGATGTTAACTACAGATTCTCGTCTAATGTAGCTTACTTAGGGCCTCACAAGGTTGGCCATCAAAAAATCCAACCAAGAAAAAAATATTCAAATCACTCTTTCATTAAGCAGTAACCACAGTAAGATATTGTGCTATTATTAGTGAACAGAAGCAACTGATTGGGCAGCAACATAAGATATGTGAAAACCACTCACTGGTCTTTCCGAACAGAACAGCATAATTGTCTTTTCAGAGAGAGAAAATGCAGTTTGTTATGGTCATGTGCGGGCTGCATGGTTTTTTTATTTTATTTTATATATACAATGTGCCTGTTTGGTGCAGCTTAAAAGCTGCTTATTTCAGCTTTCAGCTTAATTTAAGCTATTTTGATGTGTTTGGTTTAATTTATAGCTTATAGCTTATAGCGTTTTGGAAGTCAGAAACCAGCTTATTCTTTGAGTGGGGCAGGAGATGCTTAATTTATAAGTCAGAAATCAGCTTATGTTCATAGTTATAAGCTATAAGCTGTTTAAGTATAAGCTATAAACACTTTCTCACAGCTCTACCAAACAGGGCCAATATAGGGTGGAAATAGGGGGCTTCAAACTGATGAATGTTCTTAATCATGCATACCTCAGCAAATTTATAATGTTAGTGCTCAAATTAGGTCTGTAAGCTTAGACAACTTGTCATCTCCCAGATTAAGTGAGATGGGCTACTATCGTTGTGGATGTTGTTTTTTCAGAGGGGATTCCCTTCTTGTAATGTAACTATTGGCTATGTTTTAATACTCAAAACATTTCCTTTCATGATTTAAGTTGCAAAAAATTATGAAAAAGAGCAGTTCAAATCAATGTTTTAGATGGAAAAAAATGCCCATAAGATATATCAGTTCTCTAAACAAATATCTAGTCCGTTTAGCCTATGTCAATGAACTTACAGCTATGCTTGAATTTTTCTTTTGTTTCTTTGTGTGTGTGTGTGTGTGTGTGTATAAAAGTAACAACATCAGAAAAATCTCGAGTTAGGATTATGGCTGCTTGAGTTGAGTTGGTCAGTTAGCACCAAAATAAGAGTATTATCAATTTCACCTTTTCATTATTACCACACAACAGGACACATTAATCACACAATGTGAATATTGTTGGCATATTATATTCGCCGAAAGTCACTTCGCATATTATATTAGCCGAAAGTCACTAGGGTCTGTAATCATTTTTATGCCTTGTAAACCCTAATCTTCATGTATAAATAAGGGGTGATATCTCATCATACCCTAAGCTGGTTACTTAAAGCTTCATGGTATCAGAGCAGAACCTATAGGGTTTAGGCTCACCCTCGTTGGTAGACCTTTTCACCAACGACACTCTAGGGTTCGAAGCTTACCTGGGTGGATCATCACTCAGCCGTCTTCCTCAGCCGTCTTCCTCAGTCGATCTCCTCAGCTTGTCTTCCTCAGTCGATCTCCTCAGCTCGTCGTCCTCACCTCGTCGATCTCCTCGCCTTCCTCTGTCGATCGTCACTCAGCCGTCAACTCCTCAGCTCGGCGATCTCCTCCAGCCAGTCGTCGCTCGTCTTCTTCGTCACTCGTCATCCTCAGCCTCTGATCTCACTGTGGTATGTATAAATATATATATATATATATACATATATATCCTGATATATATATAAATATAGCCTGATATATATATATATATATATTTATATATAAAGACATGTATACATAAATAAATTAACTTCCAAAAAAAAAAATTAAAAAAAAAATTGAAAAAAAAAAATTAAAATTAAAAAAAAACAAAAAAAAAACAAAAAACAAAAAAACAAAAAAAAAAAATCGTTTCTTAATTTTGTTATGTTGTTATAGTGGTCATTGTGCCTGTTATCTCACTACCACCTTCTGGGTTTGTGATTTCCACTAGTTTTGTTGCGGGTTTGGTAGTATTGTATCCATGACAGATTCCACTAGTGTGTCCCCTTCGTCTCAAACACCAAAGAGTGAGAGTCTCATTCTACCTACTACCATGACAGAGAACCCCAACCCTAGTCTGAAAATCACCACCTCTCTATTTAATGGTCAGAATTACCTAGCATGGTCTCAAAGTTTGACTTTGTTTTTGAAAAGCAGAGGAAAGATGGGGTATGTTGATGGCAGGATATAGGCACCTAGTACCACTGACTCAGGTTATGACCAATGGGAGATTACCAACTCTTTGATTATGAGTTGGCTTATCCATTCGATGGTTCCAGAACTTGGTGAGGGCTACTTGTCTATGGAGACTGCCCAGGACATTTGGGAGGCTGTGGCTGGTACCTATTCCCACAAAGGAACTTTTTCACAGGCATTTGAGTTGCATCGCTCTATTGAGAGATCACTTCAAGGGGAACAGACTGTTCTTCAGTACTTCACTTTCCTCACCAACGGCTGGAAACGCCTTGACCACCTGGAAGACTATAAGCCCGTTTGCCCTACTGATTCTGTCGGGTACAAGAAGTTCATCGCACGGGAACGGGTCTTTAAATTTTTGGCCGGCCTAAATATGGAGTATGATCCAGTTAGGGGTCGAGTTCTGAGTATGGACACTCTTCCTTCACTGCAGGAGGCATTTGCCTATGTACAAAATGAGGAGAGTCGTCGGTCTGCTATGATGTCCCCTATCTCTACTGACCGTTCCGCATTACTATCTACTCCTCGAGATGGCCTCAGCTTGCCTCCTCCGTCTGCTGCTAAGGAGTCTGTATTTTGTGATTATTGTAAGAAGCCGCGGCATACTCGTGAGACATGTTGGAAGCTTCATGGGACTCCATCTGGGGGTCGAGGTGATCGGTCTGGTTCTCGAGGAGGTCGGTCAGGCCAATCTCGAGGACGTGGTTCCTATTCCCGGGCTCATCAGTCTAGTGCCGTTGATACCCTTGATTCTAATTCTACTTCTGTTACCCAAGCTTCTGATACTGAGCTGGAGGATGCTTTGCGCCAATTGTTGGACCGCCGATCTTCTACTGCTCTCAGTACCGCTTCCTCGTCCTTTGCCCGCTCAGGTAACTTAGCATCTTCTCCTTGTGCTTTCCTGTGTCATACATCTTTGCCTTGGATTATTGATTCTGGTGCCTCAGATCATATGTCTGGCTCCTCTGATCTTTTCTCTGCCTATAAGCCCTCTTCAGGTCAGGACAAAGTTAGGATTGCCGATGGAACTGTTTCTTCCATTTCTGGAAGAGGTTTAGTCCAAGTCACTCCTACCATACATCTATCTTCTGTTCTCCATGTTCCCAAGTTTTCTGTTAATCTGTTATCCTTAAGTCGTCTTACCCAGGATTTGAATTGTTGTGACGTTTTTTCCTGATCATTGTCTTTTTCAGGACCTTGTCACGGGGAGGACGATTGGCAGTGGTAGTGCAGAAAATGGTCTCTACTTCCTAGATCAACCGGACAAACTTGTTTATTCTTCCACCATGTCTTCTACTACCCCCGCTGATGTATGGCTGTGGCATCGGCGTCTTGGGCATCCCTCATTTCATTTACTTAAGCATTTATTTCCTTCTAGTTTCACAAATCATCATGTGTCTGACTTTCTTTGTGAGTCTTGTCAACTTGGAAAACAACATAGAGCTTCTTTTGCTCCCAGTTTGAATAAAAGCTTAGTTTCTTTTTCATTAATACATTCTGATGTTTGGGGTCCCTCTCGTGTTCTGTCTGTGAAAGGTCATCGCTGGTTTGTTACATTTATTGATGATTTTTCTCGTGCTACTTGGGTGTATCTCATGAAAGATAAGAGTGAGGTTTTCTCTGTGTTTCGCACTTTTCATAAGATGATTTGTACTCAGTTTGGGGCCACTATCAAAATATTTCGTTCTGATAATGGCGGGGAATACATAGATTCTGGGTTAGGACAATATTTCTCTACTCATGGCATTATCCATCAGACCTCTTGCACCAATACCCCTCAACAAAATGGGGTGGCCGAACGCAAGAATCGGCATCTTCTTGACATGGCTCGGTGCATGTGTTTTTTTATGAATGTGCCTCGACCCTATTGGGGCGATGCTGTTCTCACCGCTGCCCATCTTATTAATCGTCTCCCTACCCAGGTCTTGGACAAACAGGCTCCGCTTCACGTCCTCCTCGGTTCTCAGTCCTTGTTTTCTATTCCTCCCAAAATATTTGGTTGTGTCTGTTTTGTCCATAATCACTCTCCCTCTCGTGGTAAGTTGGACCCTCGCTCCCTCAAGTGTGTTTTCCTTGGTTACTCTCCTACTCAAAAGGGGTATAAATGTTACCACCCTTCTTCTCGTAAGTGGTTTGTGTCCATGGATGTCACTTTCTTTGAGTCCCAGTCCTATTTCTTGTCCTCTCCGGTGTCACCGTCCTCATTTCCGGGGGAGCCTTGGTGTGAAGTGAGTCTTGTGCCTCCTATGGTAGAAGTGAGTCCTATGCCTCCTATGGTAGAACCAGTTGCTCTTGCACCCCCCCTCTTCTACTGGAACTATAGAACCCACTGTCACCAAGAATAAGGATGGGCATGTTTATGTCCGGGACATCGACAGAAAACAAGTTAACTGGATACACGGGACCGTTTCTGCTACTCCATTGCCATCTCCTGCTTCTGATGAGAGTCTAGGTAACTTTGAATCTCGTGAGCCCATTGATCTTGATGTTCCTATTGCCAAAAGGAAGGGTGTGAGATCTTGTACTCAACATCCTATCTCACAGTTTGTATCATACTCTCATTTGTCATCCTCATATAGAGCGTTTGTGTCCAATATTTCCTCTGTTAGTATTCTTAACCATTTTCAGGATGCTCTTGCTATCTCTGAGTGGAAACTAGCCATGATTGAGGAAATGAAAGCACTTAGGAAGAATGGCACTTGGGAATTGACTGAGTTACCTACGGGCAAACGACCTGTGGGCTGTAAATGGGTATATACTGTGAAACACAAAGCAGATGGGTCTATTGAGCGTTACAAGGCAAGACTTGTGGCAAAAGGGTTTTCTCAGACATATGGCATTGATTATCAGGAGACCTTCGCACCCGTGGCTAAAATGAATTCAGTTAGAGTACTTCTCTCTCTAGCAGCTAATCTAGATTGGCCGCTTTATCAGTTTGATGTCAAGAATGCTTTTCTCCATGGTGACCTCGAAGAAGAAGTATATATGGACATTCCTCCGGGTTTTGAGGATCATCAAACAGAAGGCAAAGTATGCAAACTTCGGAAGTCATTATATGGTCTCAAACAGTCTCCAAGGGCTTGGTTTGAGAGATTCACTCAAGCTATGTTTAAATATGGCTTCAAACAAAGTCAGGCAGATCACACATTGTTTGTGAAACATTCCTCATGTGGTAAGACTACAGCACTTATTGTTTATGTAGATGACATAGTTCTTACAGGCAATGATAGTGGGGAAATACTTCTGTTGAAGAAATATTTAGCCAAAGAGTTTGAAATCAAAGACTTGGGAAGCTTGAAGTATTTTCTGGGAATTGAAGTTGCTCGCTCTAAGGATGGGATATTTATCTCACAGAGAAAATATGTGCTTGACATGTTGAAGGAAACTGGGATGCTTGGCTGCAAGGCATGTGCCACCCCACTGGAACCCAATCAGAAATTGGGGGATGATGAAGGAGGAGAAGTTGTGGATAGGGGGAGCTATCAACGATTAGTGGGTAAGCTCATTTACCTATCTCACTCCCGTCCTGATATTGCTGTTGCTGTCAGTGTAGTTAGTCAGTTTATGCATGCTCCTCATCAGATTCACTTTGAGGCTGTCATGAGAATCTTGAGGTATTTGAAGTCTGCTCCTGGTAAGGGTCTGTATTTTTCAAAGTATGATCATCTTCGTGTAGAAGCCTATACAGATGCTGACTGGGCTGGGTCAGTAACTGATAGGAGATCAACTTCAGGGTATTGCACATTTGTTTGCGGCAACCTAGTTACTTGGAGGAGTAAGAAACAGAATGTGGTTGCCAGGTCAAGTGCAGAAGTTGAGTTTAGAGCTATGGCACAAGGTGTGTGTGAACTTTTATGGATCAAATTATTGTTGAGTGATCTAGGTATTGCTCAGACGGACTCCATGCGGTTATACTGTGATAATAAGGCCGCCATCAACATCGCTCACAATCCAGTTCAACATGACAGGACAAAACATGTTGAGATTGATCACCACTTCATTAAGGAGAAACTCACTAATGGTACCATTTGTACTCCTTTTGTCCAGTCTGGTGAACAACTTGCTGACATTCTCACCAAGGGAATTGGGAATAAACCATTTCATGACATATTAGGCAAGCTGGGCATGAGAGATATCTTCGCACCAGCTTGAGGGGGAGTGTTGGCATATTATATTCGCCGAAAGTCACTTAGCATATTATATTAGCCGAAAGTCACTAGGGTCTGTAATCATTTTTATGCCTTGTAAACCCTAATCTTCATGTATAAATAAGGGGTGATATCTCATCATACCCTAAGCTGGTTACTTAAAGCTTCAAATATTTTAAGTCAATTACACTGAGTATTTACTTATGAATACCTGTGTTAAATGAGCCCATGCCTCAAGGAAACTTGGATCAAGTTGAATTGATTTCATATGTGCCTCCTCAGCCCTCCTGTATTCACCAATTGAAGATAATGCCAAACCCTGTAAAAGTCAAAACCTGCTCCATCAATATTTTTTACATGGAAAAGTGCCTGAACTTTCTCAAGCTGATTGTACTAGACCCTAGATCAATAAATTTTAGGAACCATAGAATTACCAAATATGTGTACGCTGATTTGTTATCCTTATCAAGCTTTACACATGCGGATAGGTCTTCAATAGCAGCATCAAAATCCTTAAACTTGAAATTAACAATCCCTGTATTCATTCCAATCCTCGTAATTACTAGTATGCCATGGTACTCTTATTACCTTCATGCATATTATGCACAAGAATTGCCATCCTTATGCTCTTACGTAATGCCTACATTAGTAACATTCCATATTCACAAAACTAAATGACAAGAATTAGTCAAGTTGTTATTGATAATCTCTAGGTGATAACAAAATAGTTCTATCACAAAATCATACTATCATTTTTGGCATAGAGATAATAAATAAAAAAAATCTTTATCCAAAATGATCAATCTGCCATCTTATCCACTCATACTTCAAATGAACAACATCACCTGCAATTGTATCTAGAATACTCGAGCATGAAAAACTGAAGGAAGATGCAGACAATCATCAATAGCAAACAAGAATTTCCAATCTAATCCTCATATTCAAATACAGAAGGGTACTTATACCAGAAAGAAAATGAATGTTGAAAAATCATGATCCAAAAAATGCCTAATGGATTTGACGAAAGAAGTTTATAATAATATTATAGGCAACAACATTGATTTATATCAGCCACCAGAATAGTGAATCCTCCTTAACTGCGGCTTGAGTGCTTGAGACCTAATAAGCAACTTAAGTGAATTTTTTTGGGGCTCTACAAGTATTCAATAATAAAATAATTTAAACCCTTCAAATGGTGCAGGAGGTAAGAATATAAAGACCCCAAGATAACCAATTATGTGACACTATTTTCCCCATTTCATTTCTACGAACATACCATTTTCCTTGAGGCTCTACATATTTTGACATACAATAAAAATAATCACAGAAAGACATAGTCAGATGTGTTAGAGAGCTCAGATGTGAGTACCTCAGATGTGATACACTCAGAGAAGTACGGAGCCAAAGGCGTGTCAAGAAGCACCAGTCTATATAGTTCCCGCATATTCTGAGCAACTGCCAGGGTAGCAATATTGAGGAAACAAATTAAGAAAAACATTGCCATGTTATTAGTAGTCAAAACAAAACTACAAACCTGCATCAAGTAAACATTACCTGTCAAACATGCCCAAAGGGTGGCATTTCTCTAACAATTCCTGAACATCTCTTTCATGAAAGGTTCCAGTAACGATCAGGACAACGTTGTCAATCATGTGACCATATCTGTACAATATGAACAAATATTAGGTATTTAGGTTTCCAGAAAAATTTTAAGACAATCTATTTTACCAACCAGGCATTAAATTAAAAACGCAGTAAAGTAAAGGTTCACCCTCATCCTGTTTAGAAACCAGTGAATTGCACATTAAAGAAGATGAAACTGCATGCCTATATGCCAACCAAACATAAGGTTGGACTTCAAGCAAGACTTGTAGCCAATGCACAGTTTGGGCTGAATTTAAAGGTATGTCAGACCAGCTAAAGCTTAACTGTACACACTAAACGCACCATGTGACTCAAAATAGCACAAACAGACACATGCTTAGTGAGCTTCACATAACAATTATCTTGCCAATATAAGTTGGAATGCAACAAATACATACAACAATTACAAAAACCTTGTAACTTCGGGACAGAATGATTCCAAATGCATGGAAACTTCTCAAACTTTACCGAAAGCATCAATCTTGGGCAGAGAACCCACACACTCACATTAGGGAATACATAACCCTAGAGAATTACCCCTAGAATAAATATTTTGGCAAATTCTGCATGAACATAAACAACCAAGTACCCAGTAGCTAAGCTGTCTCAATACTTCACATAAAAAATTAGTCATGCTTGGAAAAGACTTAAATCTCCATACATGATATACTCAAGAAAGGTTGACAATGGCTCTGTGGCTTGGCATAGCGTGTGCTTGTACTCGTCAACCAGTTTAAGAGTGCATTTCTCCACAATTGTAGTTGTCTGCAACAGGGAAGGTTCTGCAGGAAAATTAGGATAACCATTATTAGTTCATAAGCTAGAACTATGAAATTCCACTATGAACATAATAAACATATGAAATTCCAACTGCTATTATCTTTCTGTAATTTTTGCTATACATTAGTGTATTTTATTTTTCATATATTCAAAAGAATCCATAGGATGCTCAAATTCTAGTCGTGAATGTGTGATATCAACCATTCTTTTCATTTATTTATGTTTTTAAGACAAGAAAATGTTGGAAGACTTAGGAATGTGTGTATCCTACATTCAATAGTTTCAAGGACTCAAGCAATGCTCCTCAAATGCTAATTGAGAGTCTGAGAAGTGTTGGCTGCATCTGAGCATATGCAATTTATTTTAAAATTATGGCGCATCCAATATGCTTTGACATGGCTCCTATCTAGAGTGTCAGTGTGATTCAATTCTCTACATTAGTAACATGATAACCATGATCGAGATAGTCACTTAGAAAATATGAGGAAGAAGAACTCCGATAAATATGAGGAAGAAGGAATATATTTTTGTTATATTCAAAACTTCTTATCTTACAAGACCAAATGACACTCCTTATATAGGAGATATTACAAACATCATTATAACCCATTATATGTCACTTACATATTATATATTACCACTATCTACCACTAACATATTATATACATGCCACTATCTACCACCAACACCACTATCACATATTCTATACATGCCACTATCTACCACCAACACCACTATCACATATTCTATACATGCCACTATCTACCACCAACACCACTATCATATTATATACATGCCACTATCTTATTATTAACACAAATTTCCAGCACTCCCCCTCAAGCTGGTTTGAAGATATCTTCCATAGCCAGCTTGCTAGTCAGCTTATCAAATTGCTTCTTGTGTAGTCCCTTCATTAGCACATCAGCTAATTGTTCACCTGTTGGAAGGTAGTCATACAGATTATGCCAGCATTGATTTTCTCCTTGATGAAATGTTTATCCACTTCTATATGTTTTGTGCGATCATGTAGAACTGGATTATGAGCTATAGATATAGCTGCTTTGTTGTCACAATAGACCTTCATAGGTGTCGGGTGAGAAAGCTTTAATTCTTCAAGAATTCTTTTAATCCACATTACTTCACAGATTCCATGGGCAACAGCTCTGAACTCTGCTTCTGCACTACTTCTAGCTACCACATTTTGTTTTTTACTCCGCCATGTAACTAGGTTCCCACCTACAAAGGAGCAGTATCCGGATGTTAATCTCCTGTCTGTAACACTTCCTGCCCAGTCTGCATCTGTGTATACTTTAACTTGAAGATGTCCATGTTTCTTGAACAGTAAGCCTCTCCCTGGAGTTCCTTTCAAATATCTTAAGATCTTATAAACGGCCTCAAAGTGCTCTGCCCCTGGTGAGTGCATGAACTGACTTACCATGCTGACTGCAAAGGCAATATCAGGCCGCGTATGAGACAAGTAAATCAATTTCCCTACAAGTCGCTGATATTGTTCCCTCTCTTTGACTTCTTCAGCCTTAGCAGCTTGTAACTTCAAGTTAGGCTCGATCGGAGTCTCCATCATCTTACAACCAAGCATACCTGTTTCTCCAAAGAGATCAAGAACATATTTTCTCTGATTAACGAATATACCTTCCTTGGATCTTGCAAATTCCATTCCGAGGAAATACTTGAGGGCTCCCAAATCCTTAATGTGAAATTCTTTTGCGAGTTTCTCTTTGAGGGCTGCTAACTCTGCTTCATCATTACCAGTTAAAATGATGTCATCAATATAAACAATCAAAATTGCAATTTTACTGTCTTTTGAATGTTTATAAAATATTGTGTGATCTGCTTAACTCTGCGAGAAGCCACAACTGATAACTGCCTTTCCAAAGCGTTCAAACCACGCTCTTGGTGATTGTTTGAGTCCGTATAATGACTTGTTCAATCTGCACACTCTGTCGCTTCCAAGTCTCTGCTCAAATCCCGGCGGTAGGCTCATGAACACCTCCTCTTCAAGATCACCATTGAGAAATGCATTTTTAATGTCAAGTTGATGTAGAGGCCAATCTGAATTTACTGCAAGAGATAACAGTACTCTGATGGAATTTATTTTAGCAACAGGAGCAAACGTCTCCTGATAGTCGATCCCATAAGTTTGAGTGAAGCCTTTAGCCACTAGTCTCGCCTTGTATCTCTCAACGCTTCCATCTGCGTTACATTTTATCGTAAACACCCATTTACACCCAACTGTTTTCTTGTCTTTGGGTAGATCAACTATCTCCCAAGTACCACTTCTCCTTAAAGCATTTATCTCCTCCATGACTGCTAATTTCCAATTCGGATCATCCAATGCTTCCTGTATATTCCTTGGAACAAACAAGTGTGAAATCCTAGATGTGAAAGCTCTATGGTTTTTAGACAGTCTTTGATAGGAGAGGTAATTTGCAATAGGATGTTTAATGCAATTTCGGACACCTTTCCTAATTGCTATAGGAACATCAAGGTCGGAAATAGAAGGAATAGGATTACCTAAAATTTCGATGCCAGAACTCGAGTGGACATTCGAGTCATTAGAATGGACATTCGGGTCATTATTCCTCAGATGAAATCGCTTCCTAGTATAAACCTGAAGCTCAAGATTTAGATCATTTTGTAGTACTTCTCCCCCTAAACAAGAATCTTCTTGACTAGGCACCATAGAACTTGGTTCTCCTAAGTGATCATTATCAGATAAATGTGGTTTTTGTGTAGGATAAATGACATTGGGGAGCGGGATAGAAATATCCCAAAAACGGTCTTCTACTCCACTTGTCTTCCCCTGAAGAGAAGTGTTGGGGAAATAGGATTTTGTTTCCACAAATGACACATCCATACTCACATGAAATTTCTTGGTTTGAGGATCGAAACACTTATACCCCTTTTTGTTTGAGGAATAACCCAAAAAAACACATTTTATAGCACGGGGGTCAAGTTTTGAACGAAATTGACTGGGAACATGAACATAGGCAGTACATCCAAAAACTTTGGCGGGTAAATCAGAAAACAACCTCGTGTCAGGAAAAAAAGTTTTGAGACAATCAAAAGGTGTTTTGTATGTTAACACCTTTGTAGGCATTCTGTTTATCAAATAAGAGGCTGTTAAAATTGCTTCACCCCATAAATATTTAGGAACATGCATGTAAAACATTATAGCACGTGCTACTTCAAGTAGATGTTTATTTTTTCGTTCTGCAATGCCATTTTGTTGAGGGGTATCCCGACATGTAGATTGATGAAAAATCCCATTTTTTTCCAAAAACTCACCCAACTGCTCATTGAAATATTCTGTTCCATTATCAGAATGTAAAATACCAATTTTGGTTTGAAATTGGTTTTCAATCATATTGTAAAAATTTGTGAATGAATTTTTCACGTCAGATTTTTTATTCATCAAATAAATCCAACATAAGCGGGTATGGTCATCAATAAATGTAACAAACCATGTTTTACCAGAAAGAGTAGTGATTTTAGAAGGGCCCCAAACATCACTATGAATCAAATAAAAAGGTTTGGAAGCCTGGTAAGGTTTTGGCAAATAAGTAGAGCGATGAAATTTTGCAAAAATGCAACTTTCACAATGAAAAGAAGAACAATCAATCCCTTTAAATAATTCTGGAAATAAATGTTTCAGATAAAGAAAACTAGGATGTCCTAGCCTATAGTGCCATAGCATTATTTTTTCTCGAACAGAGATTGAACTAGTACTATTAAAGCTCTGAGCTTTTTTATTACTAACAGGTACTTCATCAAAGTAGTAAAGACCTTCAAGCATCCTAGCACGCCCAATCATCATCCCCGAGTTCTGGTCCTGAAATTCACAATGGGATTCAAAAAATGTAACACGACAATTAGAATCCTTAGATAGTTTACTGACAGACAAAAGGTTACAGGCTAAGTTGGGGACGTGAAGAACAGCATTGAGATTAATTTTCTCAGTTAGTTTAATAAATCCTTTTCCTGCAATAGGTGAAAAAATACCATCGGCTATTCTGATTTTGTCATAACCAGAACAAGGGAAATAGGTACTAAATAAATGGGAAAAACTAGTCATGTGATCAGAGGCACCGGAATCTATGATCCACGGAGAGAAGTTTAGGCAAGAGAAGGCTTTAGGATTTCTACCTGTTTGTGCCAACAAAACACTAGGAGTACCGGATGAGGAGTTGGATTTTATCAACTTTAAGAGTTGATCAATCTGCTCTTTGTTGAAGGGACCTGAATCGGCTTCATTAGCGGTAGGAAAGCCACGATTCTTCTCTCCTTGTTTGCTGCTTTTCCAGTTGACAGGTTTGCCATGGATCTTCCAACACGTTTCGCGTGTATGGCGAGGCTTGTTGCAAAAATCACACCAGACCCGTGGCTTATCATCAAACCTGCGCTGGTAATTTGCAGCCTTGTTGGCCGCAGCATCGCTAATTAAAGCAGAAATTTCAATTGATTCACCAGTACCTTTTTTCTTAAGCATGACGCTCCTTCGGCTCTCTTCCCTTCTGACTTCGGCAAATACTTCGCCAATGGATGGGAGAGGAGGTCTGCCAATAATTCTTCCTCGTACTTCATCGAACTCAATGTTGAGACCGGCAAGAAACTTGTAAATACGGCTGTCTTCCACAGTTTTCTTGTGGTGGTTGCAGTCGTCAACCGATTTCCATTCGTATGTGTTGAAGATGTCAAGATCCTGCCACAATCTTTTCAACGAATTGAAATCTTTGGTGACGGAATCATCTCTTTGACGAATCTCTCCCAACTTCAAAGTTAATTCGAAAACTTGAGATTGATTTCCTAGGTCAGAATACATCTGACTAACATTGTCCCACAACTCTTGTGCAGTAGTATAGCACATGTAATTAGAGCTTATATCCTCCTCCATGGAATTGACCCACCATGTCATAACCATGGAGTTTTCAGCGTCCCAACTGTCGAATAGCGGATCATTAATAGCAGGAGCCTTCTTGTCACCAGTGATGTAACCGATCTTTCCTTGCCCACGGATATACATCCGGACAGATTGTGACCAGCAGAGAAAATTATTACCATTTAGGCGGATGGTGGTGATTTGGACAGAGTGAGAGTTGGACGTTTTCACCGGAATGGCAGCGGCAGGGGTTGAAGTGGTTTCGGACGTGACTTCCGACATGGCTATGACGGTTTTAGGGCTGCTGTGTTTTTTGTTGCTCCAATACCAACTTAGAAAATATGAGGAAGAAAAACTCCGATAAATATGAGGAAGAAGGAATATATTTCTGTTATATTCAAAACTTCTTATCTTACAAGACCAAATGACACTCCTTATATAGGAGATATTACAAACATCATTATAACCCATTATATGCCACTTACATATTATATATTACCACTATCTACCACTAACATATTATATACATGCCACTATCTACCACCAACACCACTATCACATATTCTATACATGCCACTATCTACCACCAACACCACTATCATATTATATACATGCCACTATCTTATTATTAACACAAATTTCCAGCATAGTCTATTACTAAACCTAGGGCTAGGATTTGGTTCATGCTAATAGAAGACATAGAACACGCGATTAGCTAGATTTTGAAGTGTGATTCAAGTATATTCCTAGCTTAAACAATGCATTAGTTGAAAACTTTCCATAAAAGTTTCAACATAGATTTCAAAATTAAACACCTTGATTACATTCTAGAACTTCAATTTAACATCGTGAAACGAATAATTTCAGCTAGAAGAACCCAATTCAATTGAGAAACACTGAGACCCTGATCCAAAAGAGAATTACAAGTTCATACATGAATGAGATCATAACCCAAATTCTAAATTACGTTCTAGGGCTTCAATTAACACAGTGAAACATTGAATTGAGAACAACTATGAGATCGATATGAAATTGTAGGGTTACCGTTTTGGAGGTAGGGTCCGTATTCGGTAGCGGAGAGGTGCATCTTGATGTCATCTAGGGTTTCGCACTGGCAGAGATTGTTGTAATCAGCGGCGGTGAGCAAACCAGATCTGTATCCCCTCACGATCACTTCCAGGTAACCGCCATGGATGTTGAATGTCATTGCTTCGAATCCATACATCTTTGTCAAAGACGATTTGAGAGAGAAACACAGATCTCAATTCTCAAATCGCTAGTTACAGAGATTACGATATATATATATATATACTAGTACCAGTGTTATATATATATATATGTGTGTGTGTGTGTGTGTGAATGTAACGAACTTGTGGATCGTGAGAGAACCTAATTTGATGATATGATTAACCGCTTCGGACCGACCCTATATAACAATTGTTTCTAAAATGGGTAAATTTGCACTCTGCCTCTTTTAAATTGGTCATTTTCCCTCTTTTTAACCCTTAACATTTTTAACTCTTTGAGAAAGAGATGGAAAGAGACATAGACAGACAGATACATAGATAGACTGTGTCAGAGAGCTTGAGTGAGAGACGCACAGACGGACTGAGAAGTAGAGCGCGAAAGCGCGAAAGCGAGAAAGAGAGAGAGAGAGAGAGAGAGAGGGAACCTGTGATTCAAGGGCTGCGACGGTGGTGATTGACGCTGGTGGCGGTGGCGGTGGCGGTCGCAATGTCGCCCGTACAGTAAAATACGGTGAGGGGGGTTGAGTACTGTGAGATTTGGTGAGGTCTGCGTGATACACTGTTGTTCACTTGTGTGTGATACTGTTGCCTATAGATCAACGCGCGCACATCAATTAATGAAGTGGCGCGACTTGAAATTTGAACCTTTGCCGACCAATTTTGAACTTAGTCGGGAAAGTAACGAATTATCACTCAACAACGACGAAATTTTTAGTCGCTAAAAGTCCTATTTCGCGACTAAGTACTATTTTAGTTGAGCAAAAGAAATATTACAGATTTTTTTTTTTTAGGCTAAATTGTACACTAACAACGACTAATATCCTATTTAGTCGCTGAAAAATTTAATTTTTGCCTACTAAATTTAAATTTAGTCGCCAATTGCAAATATTTATCGACTAAAAAAGTTTAGTAGGTAAATATTGAACCAATGCCGACCAAATTAAATTTTAGTCGCCAAAAATTATACTTTTGGCGACTAAAAATGTTTTAGTCGCCAAAATTAGTTGGCAAATGTGCATTTTCTTGTAGTGAATGCTAGATTTTGAATAGACGCAATGTGTGTGCTACTAGTTTGGCAGTTTCTTCCATTATCATAATCGAGGAAGAGGTTATCTCAAGGATGTGGTTTTTTTAGATTAACTGGCACAAGTCATATGCATTTTTTTTATTTTTTTTGTTTTGGGGTGGGGGGAATAAAGAGCATGTTTGACATTAATGCTATAAGAAGGTGTTACACAACTTTACTTTTGTTCTGGCGCCAACTGAAATGTTCCCTTTGTAATATAGATGAACTTAACCCAAACTGACCTATTGA
Source organism: Camellia sinensis (assembly GCF_055761805.1). NCBI lineage: Eukaryota > Viridiplantae > Streptophyta > Magnoliopsida > Ericales > Theaceae > Camellia > Camellia sinensis. Next base: position 212,573,287 of record NC_138965.1, read on the forward strand.
GATTGTGTGGAACTTCATCCGTAGACATTGGGGTTCCTCAAATCAGAAATGTGGGTATGATGCCTCCTCTAGTGATAAGTAATGGAGTTAGTCCAAGCTGAGTTCGTCTTAGCAGCTCCCTTTGAAAAGTTTTTCCTATTGCAACCATTCTCTAGTGAGTTATGCACATCAAACCTCAATGGGGAACAATTTGCAGGACCAAGCAGCAATTAGCTCCCCTGATTGGTCTCTAGTAGTTCGACAAACCGAACAAGCCTACCTTTTCCCTACTTTGTTACAATTGACTTTCATCCACCCTGCTATGAAAGGAAAAATACGGACACAGACGAACATATGCATGAATGGTTCTTATCCCGATGTGTCATTTTGGTGGAGTCTGACAAGTGAGTAGTATATGCTTTTCTCTCTTTTGGCAACAAGCACATCGTGAGGACCTTCTTCTGCTATCTTCCCATTGTCAATCACTGCTATCGAGTCTGACTTTTGAATCGTGGATAATCTATGAGCTACGATTACACAGGTCCTACTAATCATCAAATTTTCCATTGCTTCTTGTACAACGCTCTCAGATTTACTGTCTAAAGCACTCGTTGCCTCGTCCAATAGTAGTATTGAAGGATTCTTCAATATGGCTCGAGCAAGAGCTATCCTTTGCTTCTGGCCTCCTGATAACTGCACTCCCCTTTCGCCACAGAACATTGCATAGCCATCCTTCATGCAACTGTTGTCATCGGAAGGGGACAAATGCATTAGTGTTAATAATAAAATGGGAAGACCATCAAATTTTCTGCTTCTTCTTCTTCTCTTTTATTTATTTATTTTGTTTACTAGGACTACACGTTAGATATTCAAGTCATAAATGCAGAATTCTGAACATGGGCTACTATTCTAGTGCTCACCTTATGAATTCATGGGCATTGGCAAGTGTTGCAGCTGCAATTATCTCAGCGTCAGTGGCATTCTCATTTCCATAGCTGATATTGTCAAGGATTGTACCTGCAAAAAGAGTGGGTTCCTGACTAACCAATGCTATCTGAGATCTCAGACCTCTCAGGTTATAGGATTTAATGTCAAGTCCATCAATCATAACTGATCCATTCAATGGGTCATAAAATCTCTCAATCAGTCCGATGATGGTTGATTTGCCAGAGCCACTCGGCCCAACCAATGATACTGTTTTCCCAGCTTCAACTTTGAGGCTTAATCCCGTAAGTATAAGTTGTTTGGGCCTTGATGGATAAGCAAAGTATACATCTTTGAACTCTATGTCTCCGTTCAGCTTCTCAGGCTCAACCCCATCCATTTCATCTGGTTCCATCTTACTCTTTCTTTTCAAGATCATGAAAACTGATTTCAGCGCATCGGTGCCCTTCGAGAGGTCTGAAGTCATGGTCCCTGCCTCTGCTATGACTCTCCCGGTCGTCACCAAAATGAAAAATGTCTGAAATAGGTGCCTGTAGGTGATATTATCGTGGTATAACAGTCGTCCTCCATACCAGAATATTAGCCCAGCCATAGCTGCAGTTAGGAACTGTGACACAAATAGACCGATTCCAGCATACCAGGACTGCTTTAGGCTTTCTCTCTTGGCACCTATTTGTGTAGTTGTGAAGACTTTCATGATTTTCGCCTCGGCAGAGAAAGCTACAATTGTTTTGTGATTCCCAATCGCTTCACTTGCTAAGTCACTGCTCTTATTTTGAGCTTTTAAGACTTTCTTTGACATGCTCTTCATTAGGACGCCTCTGGTGTAGAATGACCCAATGATAAGTGGTTGTAAACTGATAATCACGAGTGCAAGTCTCCACGTCAATGATACCCCCAAAATAACTGCTACGATTGCTGCCGACAGGACCTGAGCTAACAATGACAGCCTATCACAAACAAGAGATCTCACCATATTTGCCTCTGTAGCTAGTCTCGAGCAAAGAGCCCCACTTGTGTTGTCTTCTTGATCAAACCACTCAATCTCAAATGTCATAATCTTTGATACCATTTTCTCCCTGACTTGTTTGGTTAAGTGCTCTCCTACGAAGCCGAAGTTGTAATGTTGAACCCCACTGGTGATGAAAATAAAGATACCAAAGGTTAAGAAGGCAAGACTGTATATTTTAGTCTGCTTCTTAATCTCATTGTGATCATTGATGAAGTAGGCAGACAGAAGAGCACCCATGCAGAAAGAATGAATAGGCTGAATGATTCCAAAGAAAAGAGCAGCAGCACAACCCAGAAGAGTCTGGTTTCGTACAGGAGCTGTCATTTGTATTAGATGCCGTAGAGATGGAGTGCTGTTATCATCTTCTTGATGTTTGTTGGCCCTAGTATGTTGATCAAATGATTTGTTTTGGAATTCCGAAACCTCATTTGTTTCTTGAGCCTCTTGTGTGAAACTGAGATCATCGTTAGAGTCCAGTATCACAGAAGGTCCATTATCTTCTACTGAAGTTTGTTGCAGCTGCACCATTATTGAGTATGGACTCTGCTCATTTTGAAGAAGTTGAATGTGGGAACCGCACTCAACTATCTGTCCTGATTGAACAACTGCTATTAAGTTGGCTTTATGGAGAGTAGTGAACCGGTGTGCAACTATTATGGTTGTTCGTCCCACTGAGGCTTGATCTAGAGCATCCTGCACATTTTTCTCAGACTGAGAGTCTAAAGCACTGGTTGCTTCATCTAGCAGCAGGATTCTCGGGTCCTTCAGTAATGCCCTTGCAATGGCAATCCTTTGCTTCTGACCTCCAGACATCTGAATTCCAAACTGCCCAACCTATGATACGAAACAAATTGTACATAAACTTCCATCTTCTAATCATTAATTATTTTTCATGTTTCTTCAGGAACAACCACTGAAGATCTTGGTTTCTATGAGATTTTACACCTATCAACTAAAAGTTTCAAAGTTTGTGTGCTGTATGACATTCTTCCTATAACGATATAAAAATGTAAATGTATTCGTTGATATCAAAGGAAAGACTGGGTACATAGTTATGCATTTTAAAATTGTGCTATTATCAGAAATTGTTATGAAAGGAAGTGGAAAGAGTATAGTGGTCAAAATACTTATTTACAGGCAGATAGGGCATTCGAAGTACAAACTGAACACATTTGCGAATAAGCTGGTACCCATGTAAGAGGAAATTGCTAAATGAACACATACTTCTTTCTTCATTGTTCTTCTTTTTTCCTCTTTGTGTTTGTGTGTGTGTGTGTGTGGGGTGGGGGGGGGGGGGGGGGGGGGGGGGCTTTTTAGATTTAAGCCTCGTTTGGCAACCTTCTGTTTAAGTCAAAAAGTTAAGAAGTTACTATAAATTAACTTAGAAAATATGAGGAAGAAAAACTCCGAAAATATGAGGAAGAAGGAATATATTTCTGTTATATTCAAAACTTCTTATCTTACAAGACCAAATGACACTCCTTATATAGGAGATATTACAAACATCATTATAACCCATTATATGCCACTTACATATTATATATTACCACTATCTACCACTATCATATTATATACATGCCACTATCTACCACCAACACCACTATCATATTCTATACATGCCACTATCTATCACCAACACCACTATCATATTCTATGCATGCCACTATCTACCACCAACACCACTATCATATTCTATACATGCCACTATCTACCACCAACACCACTATCATATTATATACATTAACACAAATTTCCAGCACTCCCCCTCAAGCTGGTTTGAAGATATCTTCCATAGCCAGCTTGCTAGTCAGCTTATCAAATTGCTTCTTGTGTAGTCCCTTCGTTAGCACATCAGCTAATTGTTCACCTGTTGGAAGGTAGGTCATACAGATTATGCCAGCATTGATTTTCTCCTTGATGAAATGTTTATCCACTTCTATATGTTTTGTGCGATCATGTAGAACTGGATTATGAGCTATAGATATAGCTGCTTTGTTGTCACAATAGACCTTCATAGGTGTCGGGTGAGAAAGTTTTAATTCTTCAAGAATTCTTTTAATCCACATTACTTCACAGATTCCATGGGCAACAGCTCTGAACTCTGCTTCTGCACTACTTCTAGCTACCACATTCTGTTTTTTACTCCGCCATGTAACTAGGTTCCCACCTACAAAGGAGCAGTATCCGGATGTTGATCTCCTATCTGTAACACTTCCTGCCCAGTCTGCATCTGTGTATACTTCAACTTGAAGATGTCCATGTTTCTTGAACAGTAAGCCTCTCCCTGGAGTTCCTTTCAAATATCTTAAGATCTTATAAACGGCCTCAAAGTGCTCTGCCCCTGGTGAGTGCATGAACTGACTTACCATGCTGACTGCAAAGGCAATATCAGGCCGCGTATGAGACAAGTAAATCAATTTTCCTACAAGTCGCTGATATTGTTCCCTCTCTTTGACTTCTTCAGCCTTAGCAGCTTGTAACTTCAAGTTAGGCTCGATCGGAGTCTCCACCATCTTACAACCAAGCATACCTGTTTCTCCAAGGAGATCAAGAACATATTTTCTCTGATTAACGAATATACCTTCCTTGGATCTTGCAAATTCCATTCCGAGGAAATACTTGAGGGCTCCCAGATCCTTAATGTGAAATTCTTTTGCGAGTTTCTCTTTGAGGGCTGCTAACTCTGCTTCATCATTACCAGTTAAAATGATGTCATCAACATAAACAATCAAAATTGCAATTTTACTGTTTTTTGAATGTTTATAAAATATTGTGTGATCTGCTTGACTCTGCGAGAAGCCACAACTGATAACTGCCTTCCCAAAGCGTTCAAACCACGCTCTTGGTGATTGTTTGAGTCCGTATAATGACTTGTTCAATCTGCATACTCTGTCACTTCCAAGTCTCTGCTCAAATCCCGGCGGTAGGCTCATGAACACCTCCTCTTCAAGATCACCATTGAGAAATGCATTTTTAATGTCAAGTTGATGTAGAGGCCAATCTGAATTTACTGCAAGAGATAACAGTACTCTGATGGAATTTATTTTAACAACAGGAGCAAACGTCTCCTGATAGTCGATCCCATAAGTTTGAGTGAAGCCTTTAGCCACCAGTCTCGCCTTGTATCTCTCAACGCTTCCATCTGCGTTACATTTTATCGTAAACACCCATTTACACCCAACTGTTTTCTTGTCTTTGGGTAGATCAACTATCTCCCAAGTACCACTTCTCCTTAAAGCATTCATCTCCTCCATAACTGCTAATTTCCAATTCGGATCATCCAATGCTTCCTGTATATTCCTTGGAACAAACAAGTGTGAAATCCTAGATGTGAAAGCTCTATGGTTTTTAGACAGTCTTTGATAGGAGAGGTAATTTGCAATAGGATGTTTAATGCAATTTCGGACACCTTTCCTAATTGCTATAGGAACATCAAGGTCGGAAATAGAAGGAATAGGATTACCTAAAATTTCGATGCCAGAACTCGGGTGGACATTCGGGTCATTAGGATGGACATTCGGGTCATTATTCCTCAGATGAAATCGCTTCCTAGTATAAACCTGAAGCTCAGGATTTAGATCATTTTGTAGTACTTCTCCCCCTAAACAAGAATCTTCTTGACTAGGCACCATAGAACTTGGTTCTCCTAAGTGATCATTATCAGACAGATGTGGTTTTTGTGTAGGATAAATGACATTGGGGAGCGGGATAGAAATATCCCAAAAACGATCTTCTACTCCACTTGTCTCCCCCTGAAGAGAAGTGTTGGGGAAATAGGATTTTGTTTCCACAAATGACACATCCATACTCACTTGAAATTTCTTGGTTTGAGGATCGAAACACTTATATCCCTTTTTGTTTGAGGAATAACCCAAAAAAACACATTTTATAGCACGGGGGTCAAGTTTTGAACGAAATTGACTGGGAACATGAACATAGGCAGTACATCCAAAAACTTTGGCGGGTAAATCAGAAAACAACCTCGTGTCAGGAAAAAAAGTTTTGAGACAATCAAAAGGTGTTTTGTATGTTAACACCTTTGTAGGCATCCTGTTTATCAAATAAGAGGCTGTTAAAATTGCTTCACCCCATAGATATTTAGGAACATGCATGTAAAACATTATAGCACGTGCTACTTCAAGGAGATGTTTATTTTTTCGTTCTGCAATGCCATTTTGTTGAGGGGTATCCCGACATGTAGATTGATGAAAAATCCCATTTTTTTCCAAAAACTCACCCAACTGCTCATTGAAATATTCTGTTCCATTATCAGAATGTAAAATACCAATTTTGGTTTGAAATTGGTTTTCAATCATATTGTAAAAATTTGTGAATAAATTTTTCACGTCAGATTTTTTATTCATCAAATAAATCCAACATAAGCGGGTATGGTCATCAATAAATGTAACAAACCATCTTTTACCAGAAAGAGTAGTGATTTTAGAAGGGCCCCAAACATCACTATGAATCAAATAAAAAGGTTTGGAAGCCTGGTAAGGTTTTGGCAAATAAGTAGAGCGATGAAATTTTGCAAAAATGCAACTTTCACAATGAAAAGAAGAACAATCAATCCCTTTAAATAATTCTGGAAATAAATGTTTCAGATAAAGAAAACTAGGATGTCCTAGCCTATAGTGCCATAGCATTATTTTTTCTCGAACAGAGATTGAACTAGTACTATTAAAGCTCTGAGCTTTTTTATTACTAACAGGCACTTCATCAAAGTAGTAAAGACCTTCAAGCATTCTAGCACGCCCAATCATCATCCCCGAGTTCTGGTCCTGAAATTCACAATGGGATTCAAAAAATGTAACACGACAATTAGAATCCTTAGATAGTTTACTGACAGACAAAAGGTTACAGGCTAAGTTGGGGACGTGAAGAACAGCATTGAGATTAATTTTCTCAGTTAGTTTAATAAATCCTTTTCCTGCAATAGGTGAAAAACTACCATCGGCTATTCTGATTTTGTCATGACCAGAACAAGGGAAATAGGTACTAAATAAATGGGAAAAACTAGTCATGTGATCGGAGGCACCGGAATCTATGATCCACGGAGAGAAGTTTAGGCAAGAGAAGGCTTTAGGATTTCTACCTGTTTGTGCCAACAAAACACTAGGAGTACCGGCTGAGGAGTTGGATTTTATCAGCTTTAAGAGTTGATCAATCTGCTCTTTGTTGAAGGGACCTGAATCGGCTTCATTAGCGGTAGGAAAGCCACGATTCTTCTCTCCTTGTTTGCTGCTTTTCCAGTTGACAGGTTTGCCATGGATCTTCCAACACGTTTCGCGTGTATGGCGAGGCTTGTTGCAAAAATCACACCAGACCCGTGGCTTATCATCAAACCTGCGCTGGTAATTTGCAGCCTTGTTGGCCGCAGCATCGCTAATTAAAGCAGAAATTTCAATTGATTCACCAGTACCTTTTTTCTTAAGCATGACGCTCCTTCGGCTCTCTTCCCTTCTGACTTCGGCAAATACTTCGCCAATGGATGGGAGAGGAGGTCTGCCAATAATTCTTCCTCGCACTTCATCGAACTCGATGTTGAGGCCGGCAAGAAACTTGTAAATACGGCTGTCTTCCACAGTTTTCTTGTGGTGGTTGCAGTCGTCAACCGATTTCCATTCGTATGTGTTGAAGATATCAAGATCCTGCCACAACCTTTTCAATGAATTGAAATATTTGGTGACGGAATCATCTCCTTGACGAATCTCTCCCAACTTCAAAGTTAATTCGAAAACTTGAGATTGATTTCCTAGGTCAGAATACATCTGACTAACATTATCCCACAATTCTTGTGCAGTAGTATAGCACATGTAATTAGAGCTTATATCCTCCTCCATAGAATTGACCAACCATGTCATAACCATGGAGTTTTCAGCGTCCCAATTGTCGAACAGCGGATCATTAACAGCAGGAGCCTTCTTGTCACCAGTGATGTAACCGATCTTTCCTTGCCCACGGATATACATCCGGACAGATTGTGACCAGCGGAGAAAATTATCACCATTTAGGTGGATGGTGGTGATTTGGACAGAGTGAGAGTTGGACGTTTTCACCGGAATGGCAGCGGCAGGGGTTGAAGTGGTTTCAGACGTGACTTCCGACATGGCTATGACGGTTTTAGGGCTGCTGTGTTTTTTGTTGCTCTGATACCAACTTAGAAAATATGAGGAAGAAAAACTCCGAAAATATGAGGAAGAAGGAATATATTTCTGTTATATTCAAAACTTCTTATCTTACAAGACCAAATGACACTCCTTATATAGGAGATATTACAAACATCATTATATCCCATTATATGCCACTTACATATTATATATTACCACTATCTACCACTATCATATTATATACATGCCACTATCTACCACCAACACCACTATCATATTCTATACATGCCACTATCTATCACCAACACCACTATCATATTCTATGCATGCCACTATCTACCACCAACACCACTATCATATTCTATACATGCCACTATCTACCACCAACACCACTATCATATTATATACATTAACACAAATTTCCAGCATCACATCACTCTATCTATTTTCTGCATATCTTTTCGTAAAATGTCAAAAAATTACGAAAATAGTCTATTCCCAAACGAGGTCTTAATTTCTTATTTATTATGGTATGTGGTGGTGTTGGTTGCAACAAACACATCATAACAACTGAATCATTCTTAAAGATCAAAACATACATGCGGTGATAGAAATGATTGAAGTGTCTGGAACTTACTTGTGTGTCATAACTGTCAGGTAATTGACTGATGAAGTCATGTGCATTGGCAGCTTTAGCTGCATTAGTGACCTGTTCCATTGAAGCACTTTCCCTTCCAAAAAGTATATTCTCTTTTATGGAAGTTGCGAAGAGTATAGGTTCTTGGCTAACAAGACCTATCTGAGACCGTAAGCTTTTCAGTTCTAGTGTTTTTATGTTAATTCCGTCCAATAAGATCTCTCCTTTAAGGCGATCATAGAACCGCTCCACTAAAGAGATTATTGTGGATTTGCCTGATCCACTGCTGCCTACCAATCCTACAGTTTGACTGGCCATCACTCTGAAGTCGAAATTTTTCAGTACCATGTGTGTGGGTCTTGAAGGATATGCAAAATCGATATCTTTGAACTCCAAGTCACCTCTAACATCTATAATTGTTTTGTCCCTTTGATCTTCAGAGTCTATAGCTGGAACTCGCTCGATCATTTCTGATATCGTAGATGCATATGTGGCTGCCTCTGCAAAATACTTCATATTGACCATGGAACTCCCAAGGGCACTACAAAAGAAAGTAAATTCAGTAGTCAATTATCTATGCAAAATGTTTCTATTTGTGATCCATGATCCATCTTCTATGTTACATTGACTCTTCAACATAAATCAAATACTGGTGTTAGACACTTGACACTTGGATAAATGTGTGAGATATGTGTTTGATACTTTTTATCGAACATTTCTTATATATTTGTATTCAACACTATCATTATATGCATTTATTGCTGTATAATTACTATAAAATGAGTAAAATACATTTTTTACTCTGCTTATTACATATACCACCATTTTATCTTACATAATAGATTAAAAATATAAAAATATAATCTTTTTTTGCCAAGTCTCAGCAAATTTAAAATTTGAGGTTTGATGGGTTTGCCCTCTGGATATGTGCCCGCACCCGATATCCGTACTCAAGTTCATCTAACATAGTTGTCATATATAGGAAGCAAGGTTTTAAATATCGGCCATTACATAACATATTGCCCGTTATGTATGGGAATTTTGGACGTCCAAAACAATTATTCATTGATATATTAGCCGGTATTGTCTAATATTGACCAATATATCACCGTATCACCAAATATTGGTACATATCTTGATACTTTTATGTAAAACCATGATAGGAAGTATAATGTTAGCATCTAAACTTACAGTCCTCCAGTGACGATGCATACCGCTGCTGCAAAAACATCCCCACCCTTTGCTCCCTTCTTAGTGACCAAGATGCTTCCATACCAGGCCTGGAAAGCCATGACAACAAAAGCAATTCCAGCACTTCCAATGGCAAACCCCTTCACCAGCCCCTGTCTGATACCAAGATCCCGACTTCTTTCTAGTGCATCTGAAAATTTTTTGCTTGTTCGATTCTCGCCCACATAAGAATAAACGGTCCTGATCGATGAAAATGCTTGCTCTGCTATTCCACCAGCAACTCCATAAGCTTCTTGTATTTTTTTGCTAAGCTCTGCTAGCCTTTTTCCATATACTATTCCTGGTACGATCAATAGAGATAGAGCTGGAATGGCAACAACTGCTAGTTTCCAACAGAGGTATAAAGCTACCACTTGAGAACTGATGAAAACTGCTATGTTCATAAGGAAATTTGGAATCTACATCGACAAAATTACTACTTTAAAATCTTAACGAAAGAAAGGTGAAAGTTATAGTGTGGCAAGAGCAGATAAAGACCTTCTCACTGAGAACTGCTTGAATGGTAAGAGCATTGGCTGAAATACTTGATACTACTTGATATGTTGTCAAACTTCCTTGCTGAATGTCAACGAAACCAGCATCCTGCCTTAACACAGCCCATAGATATTTCCTGCGCAGGCAAGAAGTTTGCCGCTCGGCTGTGCGAGCCCAACAGAATCCTTCTGTTAGGATAAAAAAAAAATAATTAGTAGAAGAAACCTATTATAATCAGGTAGATTTCTGGTATGATCAGTCAACTATTGAAATATGAATGATATAATCCATGGCCAACTATAAAGGTAAGTATCTATGCCTAGACTTCTATTGATATTTACCGTAGTCGTTTGCGTGATTTTTTTTTTGGGGGGGATAAATAAACAAACTTTATTAGAAAAGAATCAAAACAATGCAAAGAATACAAGAAGCAAGCCTATAACAGCCCAATGTCTAACTAGTCAAATCATCTACGAAATTGCCAACACATCCAGATCTACCGTAAACATTACCCAACTATAAAGAATAGTGAGCAGCCATCGTTCCAACCACGGAACCGAACAAGACACCCTGAAAAATAAGCCTATTTCGCTCCAACCAAATCAACCACATTAAACAGTGACCTGCAAAGTGACCAACTTGAAGTGTGATTTCATTCCAACCAACTTGTACTTCTTTGGCCAATTTAAAAGCTTAAAAACAGCTATAGCCACACACACACACACATCCACACACCCCAAAAAAATTCAACAATGAAAAAACGTTAGAGCAGAAGATGGTGAAAACAAGCTTGTCCTTAATTCAAAATTAACAATGTTGATATTATTTCTTGCATTTCCTGTATGATATGATGAGGTTTTTAGCTATACAATTTGTTGTTGTGTGTGCGTATTTTTATTTATTTATTTTTGTATCATACAACTTTCTACTTTTTTTATATTTATTTATTATTTAGCTATACTATGTTGATTTTTATTTTTTGTATCAAACAATTTGTTCTTGTGTGTGTGTGTCCTTAATTCAAAATTAACAGTGTTGATATTTGCTTATTTTTTTGCATTTCCCATATGGTACAAGAAGTGGGAGTTGCCTAGGACAAAGTCAAGTGATACAAGGCAAACAAGAGAAAACTAAATAACATCTCCTTTTTTTTTTTTTTTTTTTTTTTTTTTTTTTTGTCATGAGAGCACCTCCATATTAATGAAGCTTATTGTTGTGCCACACAGACAAAGTCACAGCCAGGGGCGAAGGTTAATGAAAGAAAAATTAATATTTGATGTGTTTTTTAAGAATTATTCATACAATGTCATTCCCTTCCTCCGCCCCTGGTCATGGCAATAGGAACTTTTTTTTATTTTTATTTTTTATATCTTAAATTTAAGGATGAACAGTGATTTGCTAGTGTCCTGCACGAAGAATTCATTGAAAAGTTCCCGGTTGTTTTGGCAGAGTAAAGACTGAGTAGCGCCATCATGTGGTGTCAACCAAAGTTTGGAACAATGTGTGCCAAGTGAAGGCATTCAAGTTCAAATTGATAAGCGGTGAATGCTAATTAGTACTCACCCAGAAATGCGCCCAAGCCCACTGCAACGGCTACATAGATTAAGGTCATGGAATCCTACAAATGCAAATATAGCGAAAGGCTATTACGTGAGTAAGAAAATTAAAGATCAATATGTAAGAAAACTATGAACTTGCATTTTGAATTGGGATTGACCTGATTGATGTCATGAAGAGTGAAGGACTTAGAAATGGCATATTTGTTCATTATCTTACTGAGGACCAGCATGATAAGAGGAGTGGATGATCCATCTGCTAAGCAACCAAACGTTCCCAGTGCCATAAACAACATATCCGTGGCGTCTGAGTACCTGAAAATTGCCTGGAATAGCCCTGGTGTTTTTATAGGTTCTGCTTGCTCTCCATTTTTGTCTTGCTGATTGTCAAGCTTAGTATCTTCCATTTCTAATTCCTTGTGTTTTTTTTCTTCTGCTGAACAGAAGTGGGTGTTTATAGAATCGGAAGGTGGGGTCAACATGTTAAGAGGTATCTTCTCTGAAGTTCCTTTGACTGTGATTCCAAAGCATCTTTAATATTGCTTTTTATTTTTATTTTTGAATCTCCATCTCTTGTAGAAGAATCTAGTGTGACCAAAATTTTAATTGCATGATATCGAATCTAGTGTTTGCCTGTGAGCCACAGCAGCAACCCAACAGCATTTGACGAAGTCGTATATTTTGCCCTATATATATACATTTCATTATCTGCAGGCTGCAGCACTGTGTTTTTTTTTTTTTTTTTTTTCTCTAGAATATATAGATACTTAATTGGGTAAATTACGCAATTAGTCTCTATAGTTTAGGCAAAATGTCACTTTAGTGCCTGTAATTTCAATTTGAATAATTTGACCTTTATACTTGCAATTTTGTTGCAATGTGGTTTCTTTGTTATTCATTGTTAACATTTTGAATGGAAAAAAATCACTTGCAGAATTAATGGTCTCTATTTTGAATTTTATTTTGGTCCCTTTAGTTTTGCAAGTAGTCTTTTTCCGTTCCAAATTATAATGGTAAGTGACGAATAGATCACATTATAACAAAATTAATAATATAGGAATCAAATTAGTTAAATTGAAACTTTGCAGATTAAAATGATATTTTGCCTAAACTATAGGGATTAGTAGTGTAACTTGCCATTTATATATAAAAGAGAAACCCTTGAAATTTGCAAATCACTACATTTTGTCTATGTAATATCTTTAAGCTTCTCATTATTATGCATTTGAACTATTGAGCTTGAGTGGGTAATTGAATTGTTTGGGATGTGGGTGGGTGGGTGGGTGGCTTTGTGGCTATTTTAGTCTGGAATTAAAAAGTCTCGTTTGGGATAGATTTTTTAGCTTTTTTGACTTTTGTGAAAGAAAAATGAAATGATTATGGGTTAGATATAACATTTTGTCCTATTCGGCTAAAATAGTCAATTTTGTCTTATATGGTTATTTTAGCCCAAAGTGGTATCCCAAACGGAGCCTTCTGCTGTTAAAAATACAACATGACTTGTAGAAGTTTGAGAAACTTTCAAATTGGTAAAATCCCCAATTTTTTTTGGTTGATAAAACTGCCCCTTTTGGTTTAGTAGATCGATTAATGATTGCCCCAAAAACTATCTAACCTTACTAGTAAGTAATTAAGTTGTTGTTGCCAATGATTATTAGAATTTTTTTTCTGATAAATTAAAGTAATTTTTAGGGGAAATTTCCACCCAAAAAAAAAAAGAGAAACAAAGTGGCACTCTTTTAACAACATAAATCTTAAATTTTTAATTTTGTCAATTTAAATAATAATCTTTTAATTTGTTTTCAATTTAAACTATTCTCCTATTTTTGTCAAGTAAAATTAACGAAAAATTGATATTTTAGCTATTGAGGTGTTCATAAAATGTCTTAAGTACCATTTTCGTTGAGTTTATGTCTAAAACATCACTTTTTTTTTATCAGTTTTACATACTTCACGGAAAGATTAAGATTTAAGATTTAAATTTATAAAATTAAAATGCAAGATTTATTTTTCAAACTTTAAGGTTTTTTTTTTAACAAAATATTTCTTAAAAAAAAGAGCATTAAGATTGTACTAATGTTATGTTTGGTTGAGAGATTTGTGAAGAGATTTGAAAAAAGAAAGAAAAAATGTGTGTGAAATTATGTGAAATGTATTTATATTTTACTTATTTTTTTTATTTTCCTTTCTAATTTTTTTTTCAAAATTCTCTAATTAAATACAACGTAAACAAATGCAAAAAATCACAACAGCCAAAACCACCCATTCCTAATTAAATAATTCATCTATGAACTGTCCCCGACCAATAATGTTGTCTTACCTTTTGTACCAATTGAAAGGAGGCATTCATGGTGATGACCCAATATTTGTAATGTTTCAATTTCATGACATTGATGAATCCAATACCATGAAGAATAATGATTTGTGTGCTTGTTCTTGTTCTTGTTTTTGTCTTCAAAAGTTTGTCCTGCTCAAATTTATCTACTTCATTTACAATGAAGGTGACGTAGCTTGAATTGGATTTATATGCACAGACGGCTAATTCCATTCCATTATATTGAAGTTGGCATTTACGTTCCGTTTGTTTAGCCATATGGAAAAAAAAATTCATAATATTTTTGGGAGAAGATTTTTTTATGTTTGGTGGTGGTAGTGATAGGATAAAGGTGGAAGTGGGGTGGGGGTGGGGGTGGGAGTGGCAGGGGCGATGATGGATAGTAATGGTGTCGGTGGTCATGGTGATGGTGGTAGAGGTGAGAGTAGCGGTAATAGTATGGTAGCATTTGTAAGATTTTAGTCCTCAAAATATTTTTTGCCTTCTAAAAGTGGAAAAAATTTTATGTCTAAATATATTTCTTTTCTATTGACCATATAAAATATTTTTCGTTGACTTTCATTTTTCATTATATCAAACGCCAGAAAATTTGAAACATTTTTTAAAAATTGTTTTTCATCTAAACAAATAGACTGTTAGTTGGGTATTTTCAATAATTGTTTAAAATTGCTTATAATCTTCTATGTTACATAAACTCTTCAAAATAAATCAAATTTATGTGTTGGACACCTAACATTGGACAATTGTGGATGACATGTTTAAGAAACTTTTTATTAGATACTTCTAATATATTTGTATAATTACATTGATATACATGATTTATTTGTACATATATATATTATACAATTTAATTATATTGATGATTTATTTTATTTTAAATACTGTGTGAACTTTTATATATATATATATATATAAATATATAAAATTATATATTTTTTTGGGTAATTCTAAAATTATGTATCATGTTAAATAAAATGAATATTGCACGTTAGTAAAAAGATTCATAATTCTATGAGCTCGTTTGAGATGTGGGTTAGCTATTTTATTTTTTGACTTTTTGATTATTTTAGTCTGGGGCTAAAAAAACCTCATTTGTGATAAGTTTTTTGACTTTTTTTGATTTTTGTAAAAAAAACTAAAATGATTATGGGTTGAATGTGATATTTTATCATATTTGACTAAAATAGCATATTTTGTGTTATATGACTATTTTAGTCCCAATAGGTATGCCAAATGAACCCTGTTTGCTATTTGACGACTTCAAAGCTAGCTTCATTTGTCTTGCTCAAATTAGTTTACTTCATTTACGAAGTTTGAAACGGCTGGAATTGGATTTATACACGTAGGTGGCTCATTTCATTTGGATGGGTTGATGTGGCCACTTTGTTTGGTATATTCAACAAATGATTGTGATTGGGTAGTGTGGATTCACCAAACACTTGTTGGAAATGGTTATTTTTCCTCAAGTTTGGTCTATTTTTTAAGTGGGCCCCGAGTGTCGATTTACTCGGGTCAAAGTGGTAACGCGTTCTATGCCGCGTTGTGATTCACGTGGTATATTTGGTTGCTCAAAACCATTACCGAGTGAATGGGAAATTGAAGCCAAAGTGTGCTCCATGAAAATGGAGTTTTGGTGGAAATTCCTTAAGGTTGTAAATTGGCTTGTCCCACATTGATTTGGTGGGAGGTTTTGAAAGGGTTTATAAGGCTTAGGGTGAGATACTTGGGGTGTGCCCCAAGGGGTACCCAAGTGTTTTAGAGGGAGAGGTTATGGGCAAAATGGGCTAGACCCATTGGACCCAAAAATCACCACACACGCGCGCCGCCGTCCGTCCGGGCGGGTTGGGCTTCTAATCTTTTTGGGCCAAAAACATTTGAGTTTAATTTTATTTTTTATTAAAATAAAATCCATAATTCAAATTAAATTGGTTTGGATTTTTTGTTCATCCAAACAGGGCCCTTCCCGGTTTCAAACAGAAATAACCTGTTTTGGAAATAGTGCACACCCAAACAGGGCCCTTCCCGTTTTGCTATCTGTTTGAATTCAAAACCCAACAGGTATGATACCTGTTCAATTCAAAACCAAGAGTTACATACCTGTTTAATTCAAAATGAAGAGCCACCTTCACATCTATAAATAGGACCACCCTCATTTGATATTTTGTTTTCAGAAATTTCGTATTTCACTTCTGTTAATTCTATTCTTCATCTTGCTGCATTTTATTTTCTAAAGAAAGAGTGTAAACACTTAGTGTGTTCGTAAGGCAAACAGTTAGTAGTGCTGCTATTGTTTGTGGTAGATCATTTCATCCTGGGAGATAGACGTCCGAATTCTGAAAGCACCGTGGAGAGGACGAATCTGTCTTAAGGACACAGTGTTAAACACTGGACTTGATCAGAAAAAATAATTCGAAGAAATTAAATCAAGTAAGTTATTTAATTACTTTCAGTGTTGTTTTTATTTGTTTATTTATTCGGATTTTAATTTTGTTTTTGTAACAAAATAAAATCTGTTATTTATTTATTTATTTTTATTTCGAGTTTGATTTTTGTAATCAAACATATTCTCTCCTTTTCTCTATTTCTTTTATTCTGGTTGCTGTTTAGTACACAACAGAATTTAATTAATTTAAATACAGTGAAGATTGCCCAACAACACTAATCACCCAATCACACACAGATCCAACTAAATTTGGTCGAAGAGTATGTCTTTGGTATTTTCGTACCTATGTCATGTTGTCTTAATTTTTATATACGTTGGAGGGTAGATATCTTTGTATCTCTTGTAAAATCTTTTTTATTACAGTGAAATTGTAAATTGCAACAATTATGAACGTAATTTTAATTTTAAGGTAAGCCCACATAAATTTTATCTTCATAATTTCACAGTTTGAACTGTCACATTATTCTTATTATGAATTTTATGAACTTCTCATTTTTCATGTATGTGATTTATAATTCTTGTATGTTAGTTCTTCTTTGTTTCTCTTTGTATCTTATTTTATATCATATTGATCTTGATTAGGTGTTACGGATTAGATTAAAGTTGTTTGTGGTCATTATGATTAGTTGTAGTCAGTGAATTTGAAGCCATTGTGAAAAATCGATCGAGTTATTTGATAAAAATATTTCGAATGGCATGACATGAGAATGAAGATTTGTTTCAATGGTGTGAGAGAATTGTCTACTTCTTCTTGCTTTTGTTTTTAAAAAACAAGCTCTATTTTTTTTTTGTGCTCAAGTTTGCTTACTTCACTTAAAATGACATTGCTTGCTAGTTTGACATGGCTGCCGTGGATTCATAAGCAGAGTCGGCTAATTTTGTCTGTTTATTTTGAAAACAATTGATTAAAAAAATTTGTGATGATTATCATTAGTCTGTGAATTTAAAAGTGTTGATTGGATTATTGTTGATAAAATATTTATATATTTCAACTCATTTTTGTTGTGGTCGGACTGATGTTGACAATTTGATATGTTTATTGGATTCTTACCTTAAATCCAATGAATACACACACAAATAAATAAATTACCATTATCACGTATTGGGGAAATTTTACTTGTAAATTATGTTGACTCATTATTGTTAAGTAGTTAGAAAGATAAAAAATGACTGTCCGTTTGGCAAATTGACTTTTTAGTGTATTTAGAATATTATTTTTGATTGTTTTGCAATTTTAAGTGAAAAGTTGGCCACCAAACGGGGCCTTAGTGTGTATTGCAATTTTTTATTAGTCAAAAGTACCGTAGAGAATGTTAGTTAAGAGTATACAATAATTTTTGAGTTAATTACACTACACCTCAAAACTATTAGTGAATATCAATTTACTCATCTCATTTATAAATTCGTATATTTTGATCACTTTAATTATGAAAATGTATCACTTTCATTATGAAAATATATCACTTTCACTCTTTTAGACTACTTTTAAAAGGGGTGTATTTGTGTGTGTTTTAAAGTTGAGAGGTTAGTATATACAAGTTTATAAATGAAGAAGGTAAAATAATGTATACTAACAGTTGAGAGGGTTTTGGTTTAATGAACTCATAATTTTCAAAAAGATGTTCCGATGTATTATAAAGTCATATTTCGTATATTTTTGTTTGTTATTTATTTATTTATTTTTATACATTGTTTTGATTTTTGTAATCAAACAATCTCCCTCATTTCCTTTATTTCTTCTGTATTCTGTTTGTTATTAAGGACACGAACAAAATTTATTTTTAATACAGTGAAAATTGTCCAACACTAATCACCCAGTCACAGATCCAACTAAATTTGGTCGAAGAGTATGTGTTTGGTATTTTCATACCTATGTCATGTTGTCTTAATTTTTTCATACGTTGGAGGGTGGATATCTCTGTATTGTAAATTGCAACAACTATGAACGTAATTTTAATTTTAAGGTAAGCCCATATAAATCTTGTCTTCATAATTTCACAGTTTCAACTGCTACATTATTCTTATTATGAATTTTATGAACTTATCATTTTTCATGTATGTGATTTATAATTCTTGTATGTTTGTTCTTCTTTGTTTCTCTTTGTGTATTATTTTATATCATATTGATCTTGATTAAGTGTTACGGATTAGATTGAAGTTGTTTGCGGTCATTATGATTAGTCGTAGTCCATGAATTTGAAGCCATTGTGAAAAATTGATCGAGTTATTGGATAAAAATATTTCGAATGGCATGACATGAGAATGAAGATTTGTTCAATGGTGTGAGAGAATTGTCTACTTCTTGTTTTTGTTTTTAAAAAAAAAGCTCTATTTTTTTGTTGTGCTCAAGTTTCCTTACTTCACTTAAAATGACCTTGCTTGCTAGTTTGACATGGCTGCGGTGGATTTATGAGCAGAGTCGGCTAATTTTGTCTGTTTATTTTGAAAACAGTTGATTAAAAAAATTTGTAATGATTATCTTTAGTCTGTGAATTTAAAAATGTTGATTGGATTATTGTTGATAAAATATTTATATCTTTCAACTCATTTTTGTTGTGGTCGGACTGGTGTTGACAATTTGATATGTTTATTGGATTCTTATCTTAAATCCAATGAATAAACACACAAATAAATAAATAAATTACCATTGTCGCATAGTGGGAAAATTTTACTTGTAAATTATGTTGACTCATTAGTATTAAGTAGTTAAAAGATAAAAAATGGCTTGGTGTCTGTTTGGCAAATTGACTTTTTAGGAATATTATTTTGGATTGTTTTGCAATTTTAAGTGAAAAGTTGGCCACCAAACAGGGCCATAGTGTGTATTGCAATTTTTTATTAGTCAAAAGTACCACCTAGAGAATGTTACTTAAGAGTATATAATAATTTTTGGGTTAATTACACTACACTTCTCAACTATTAGTGAATATTAGTTTATTCATCTCATTTATGCATTCGTATATTTTGATCACTTTAATTATGTATCACTTTTACTCTTTTAGACTACTTTTAAAAGGGGTGTATTGTTTTAAAATTGAGAGGTTAATATGTACAAGTTTATAAATAAAGAATGTAAAGTAATATATATTAATAGTGCAGAGAGTTTTGGTTTAATTAACTCATAATTTTTCAAAAAGATGAAATCATATTTCTTAATGCCCAAAGTCTTATATAGTATTTGATTCATTGAAATAAAATAAAATAAAACTAAATGGAGGTCATTCCTCTTAACATTCTTATCATTCTATCCTACTCTTTTATATTAAATCAAATATGAGCATAGTATAGTAGTAAAATCTATTCGGTAGGTTAGTGTACGAGGAGCAAATATTCGACACCACCCGTACTTCTTGCGTCCAAGCTGTGCCTTCCTCCGATCGTCCTGCGAACACAACGAAGGTGAGCTACCCGGCGGTGTATTGCCGAAAAACCTCTCTGACGGTCAAGTTAGCACACACTCAGAAATAGAGAGAGAAGAGAAGACAATGTGCTAGAGTTTCTTTCACCAGCAGATGTTCCATCCTCAGCATGGGGGGCGCAGTCATGCTTATATACCTTCTGCGCATACGCCTGCATCCATTTGCCTTCTGACGCGTGGGCCTGTTCTCCTATCCTGCTCTCCCACGTGTCAACGCAAATTCTGCAAAACACCACCTAATCAAACTGCCAAACGGCATTGGCGCGAACGGACAACCCAGTGGCGTTACCCCAGCCTCCTACGACTGTATTACTTTCCGAGACATACAGTACTCCTAGCCGAGCTCCGTTATGACCGAGCTTAGTAGCCCTCCATTATGACCGAGCTCCTACTAGGTTGGGCCGGTCTGCGGAGGATCTTACTCGCCGACCTAAACGAGCGAACAATATGAACCGGTCTGGCAGAGAATCATCTCGGCTAAATCGGGTTTGGACTTCAGCTGAGCAAACTTTCCCAAGAGCGGCCCAACCCAGCTCGGCCCAAACACGTTCGAACCAATCTCTGCCCGGCCACTACCATGGCCCAAAGCCATATTATGAAATCTCCCTCTCAATTGCCCCTTAATTCCATCCACACTAGCGTGATTGGGATTACATGCTCCGACCGGGGTCGATCCTCTGCCCGACCTTACACCGCAAGACATTAACCGTTCTAATCCCCATGCTCGGTCTCTTGACTTGCTCAGTCGACGCCTCGACTTGCCAACCTGTCTCTTCAGTACTGACGCCACGGTCATTACAGACACGCGTCATTCATTCATTAGCCTCGAATAGCCAACCTCGTCGCCTCTTCACATTCGAATTTTGGCGCTTCCTTTTTCCCTCTTATAACCGTCGTCCCTCATCTCATTCCCCTTATTGTTCTGTTCGTCTTCACCTGCAAAACCACCCTGCGATCGAGAGCTCTTGCTCCCACTCATCCTATTAAGATCAGAGCATCCACACAAGAACATTCCACACTTTCACCGTCGCCGAGGGCCCCAGTCCCACTACTTCAAGCCATCGTCCGAGCCCTAGCTTGTAAGTCTTCGACTCTCCTCCGCTCTTCCTCTGTTACTCATGTTCTCACTGCATAACTGGGCCTGCGATTGTCATAGTTGAGTCTAGGGCATGGTAACAGTAGGTTTTAGGACTTCGAATGAAGTTAATTTAGGATGTAGCCTCCAAAAACCACCTCTGCCCCTTCTCCCTTATCTGTTCATCATCTTCTGTGATGAACACGCGAGGATCTAGGGCAAACCGGACTCCAGGTCTTCATTTGATCGCAAAAAATACCAAAACCGAGCAAGTTGCAAATTTGTGAGACTTGGGTGGAAACCGAGCTAAAAGAACGTGAGGCCGCTCGACCGAGCTAATATCTAGTCCGTTTGAGCGATCAAGCTACCGAGTAATGTTGCACATCCAGTGTCCGGGCTAAAGTCGAGCTCGTTTGCGGGACCGCGCTATCACTTATACTTGCCTTTTACTACAGAGTCCTAGAAGACCAGACACCAACACCAGGGCTCTCAAAGGCCAACCAACCATCGCACGAAACTTTGCCAAACCAACATAACCGAGCTGAAACCAGCCGGTTTCACATGGGGCGTTACCGTTTTCTAGTTGACACGCCGGGTGCACTAGCTGTGTTCCGGAAGGAATATGGCGTCCCCACAGACGTCCATCTTGAGCTCGGTGTAGAGGACACCGCCCCATGGGGGAGACTGGACCAATGCCCCTTCACCGTGCTGTCTATAGTCGAAGGAGGCTTACGTTTCCCTGTTCAGCCTCTAATGTGTGAGTTCCTGAGGCGTACCGGGCTAGCGCCAACACAAGTCTCAACAAATACATTCAGAATAATAAACGGGGTAACCGAGCTGAACAATCGGCTTGGCCTGAACCTAGGATTGGCCGAGATTTTGTGCCAATACACCCTCGGGCACACAGCCGACGGGTTTAGCTATTAATTGAAGATTAGACCGGGCAAGGAAAAACTGGTAACCAGTACCTCGGATAAAGATTTGCACGATGACAACTTCTTTCAAGTATCTGAGAATTATGAGACGGCTGATGTGCTTAGCTGGTACATCAGCAAGAACTTCGGTTCGACATGTAAACCGTGCTCACTGACCGGTCAAATTACTTTCCTTTACTATTTTGTACTAATTGCTCTTTTCCCTGCAGCTATCGAAGCCTTGCAAGCGAATTACTTTAACCAAAACGAGGCTGCCATTAGAGCCGTGCTACGGTATTATCACCGAGATTGCCACGACCTTCTCGATTACGTACTGAGTTATCGATACTTGGCTCTCTACAGAAATAGAGTCACAGACTTTCTACGAGCCCCATCCCCATCGCCTGATCCAACACTACCGGACGTACCCCTAATCCGGCTAACAGAGGAAGAGGAAATGGCCAAACGGTGCCGTATCAAGAATCTCATCACCACCACATCCACCGAGTTGCCGAGCATGCCCCTCCGGGGCCCTACTGTCGGTCAAACATCTAGGACCGTGATTGCACTGGCGTCGACCACTACGGTGTAGGCCAGCAAGGAAAGCCATCGAGCCAGAAAAAGGCCTCGGTCTACCGATCCAACAGCCGAGCTTGTGGCCGAGCTGAGCACCGAGCAAACGGCGGAGAAATCTCAATCGACGCCCCCATGACAGTCATAGTTGAAATACCGAGGCAAGGAGATCTCGGCCAACGCCTCAGTCAAGGGCAATAAAGAACATCTCCTGGCTTTTGACCTGACAAAAGCATTACTTCTGCCGAGTGACGTAACCGGCAATGACCACGTGGCCGACACCCGGCTTGTGAAGTCCTCGATTAAATCTATGACCCGGGTAAAAGCTCTGCACACTTACTCAAATTTGCTCAAGTGTTTGCACGGTTAATCTTCTTATTTGAACTCTAACACGTCCTCTTACAGGCCATCCAGAAACGACCGGATTCACAAACTCCAGCAAAAGGTGACCGATGCCACCAATCAGGTCAAGCATCTGGAAACCAAGCTGGGGAGGTCTAAGGCTTCGCTCGAAATGGCCAATGTTGACAACGCGAGACTCCTTGGCCAGCTCGGAAAAGCCGAGCAAGAGATGGACAAGCTGAAAGTCCAACTCGCAGCCGAAAAAGAAGCGAAGAAGGTCGCCATGGACGAGGCCAAAAATCTTGGTTTCCAGGAGGACGAGGACAACTACACCAAGCAAGTCGAAGCCGCCATGGACATTTATTTCAAGTCTGGTTGAAAGGCCGCTTGCGAAAAACTCAGCCAAGGATTAGAGACCGAGGTGTTTGCTTCTCCTTCCCCAACCTTCCTGCCGGTCTACCTGATTCCTTACGCCAACGAAGTCTTCAACGC
This sequence comes from Camellia sinensis, assembly GCF_055761805.1. Taxonomy (NCBI): domain Eukaryota; kingdom Viridiplantae; phylum Streptophyta; class Magnoliopsida; order Ericales; family Theaceae; genus Camellia; species Camellia sinensis. The sequence continues at coordinate 212,596,843 of NC_138965.1, forward strand.
TTTGCAAGAGGAGGCAGAAAAAGAAGCCGAGGATGAGGGTAGCCAGCAGGAGCTCAACGAAAAGAAAAAGGCTGCTATTGTTGACCTAGAGGTCGCGATAGAAGGAGCCGGGGATGAGTTTCCCGATCTCTCCCCGTTAGCGTAGTTTAGACGTGTCTCTTTTGATTTCTGTTTGAATTTTTGTAACCGGGCTACAAGACCCACTCCATGTACCAAGTTTTCCAATCAATGAAAAGTTCTCATTTTGCTTATACTCTTGCAATGTTTGCCGTAGTTTTCCATTTAGCCGCGTTATTCTTGCCCGCCGTATTACAAACTAATTGAACCAAGAAAATTATCTCGGTCATTGAAGACGAAAATTATCTAGAGTTGAGCAAACCATCAACTCTTCTAACGGGGGTCAAGTAAATCACTAACTCTTCTAGCCGGGGTAAAACATTTCGGCTATATACTTGGAGCTGAGCAAATCACCAACTTCATCAGCCAAGATAAAACACCACAGCTAGCTTGAATCAAAACATCAACAAATTTAGCCGGGATAGAACATCTCAACTCAACCTTCAAGGTTAAGCAAATCGTCAAACCTTTTAGCCGGGGTAAATTATCTCGGCTAAAACCTCAGAGTTTAGCAAATCATCAACTCTTCTTGCCGAGATAAATCATCTCGACTAAAACCTCAGAGTTGAGCAAATCATCAACTCTTCTAGCCGAGGTAAGTCATCTCGGCTACAATCTCAGTTGAGCAAATTATCAACTCTTCTTGCCGGGGTAAATCATCTCAGCTAAAACCTCAGAGTTGAGCAAATCATAAACTCTTCTTGTCGGGGTAAATCATCTTGGCTAAAACCTCAGTTGAGCAAATCATCAACTCTTCTTGCCGGGGTAAATCATCTTGGTTAAAACCTCAGAGTTGGGCAAATCATCAACCCTTTTAACCGGGATAAAACACCCCGGCTAGAACCTCAGAGTTGAGCAAATCATCAACCTTTTTAGCCGGGATAAATCATCTCGGCTTTAGAAGCGGTTGCCCCCCATTCACTACGTCACTTCGAACACAGCAAACTTCCTAAGCAGAAATAATTCATTTATATTATATTGGAAAATTGAGTATTACATTCAGAAATAAAGGGGAAACTTGTACCTTCACAAAAAATTACACACAAAAGACAAAGACTAAAAATAGTACAGCTTGAAGTTGGCCACATTCTATGGCCGGGGTATGCTTTTGCCATCCAAGTCCTCTAAGTGGTATGCCCCCTTGCCCGCCAGACCGATTATCCTATAAGGCCCTTTCCAGTTTGCCCCTAGTTTTCCTTCGCCCGGCACCAGTGTGTTGCTCATCACCTTCCTTAAAACCCAGTCCCCGACTTTAAACGTTCTGGGGTGCACTGTTTTGTTGTACTTCTTAGACAATTCTTGTTCATATGCGGCCACGTGGATTAATATTTTTTCTCGACGTTCGTCGGCTAGGTCCAATTCCAGGGCGATGGCTTTAGAGTTCAACTCGGGCTCAAAATTTTCGCTGCGGATGGTGGACATGCCGATCTCCAATGGAATGACCGCCTCCATGTCATATGCCAGGGAAAAGGGGTCTCCCCGGTCAAGCGTCTCGGGTCGTCCGATATGCCCAAAGGACACTAAGGAGTTCCTTTACCTATTTTCCTTTGGCTTTCTCCAACCTTTTCTTCAACCTATCAATGGTCTTGTTTGATGTTTCGGCTTGCCCGTTGGACTGCGGGTAGGTCGGGGTGGAATTGTAGAATTTTATCTTCAATTTCTCACAAAATCCTCTGAACAATCATCCGTCAAACTAGGTACCATTATCAGAAATCAAAGCCTTGGGGACACCAAACCATGTTATCACGTTTTGCCAGACAAACCGCTTAACATCATTTTCTTTGATAGTCGCTAAGGGCTCGACTTCTACCCACTTGGTGAAGTAATCTGTGGCCGCAATGAAGAACTTCCTATTGCCTGGCACTGTCGGGAGTGGTCCCACTATGTCCAGCCCCTACATTACAAAAGGCCAAGGGCTTGTGAGGGGAAGAAGTTCTCTGGCCGGCTAGTGAATTTGGTGGGCAAACTTTTGGCATTTTTCACATTTTCTAACATACTTATGTGCATCCGTTTGCATGCACGGCCACTAGTATCCTTGCGAAATAGCTCGGTAAGCTAAAGATCTCCCCCCAATGTGACTCCCGTACATGCCTTCGTGGATCTCATAAAGGAAAGCCTCCACGCTGTTTGGGTGGACACACTTGAGGTACGGACCGGTGAATGACTTCTTATACAAAGCACTAGATGGAAAGAGCCAAAATCGCTCTGCCTTCACTCAGATTTTATGTGCTTCCTTTTTGTTGGCCGGAAGGGTCCTTTATTTAAAGAAAATGATGATAAGATCCATCCAAGAAGGGCCAAGCTTGGTGGAGAATACATCTGTCTACTCCAAGTCCTCAATGTTAGGTCTTAGGAGAAACTTAATTAGGAGAGGGCTGGGAGTTAATCTGTCGAACATGGAAGCTAGGCCGGCCAACTCATCCGCTTGGTCGTTTTCTTCACGGCCAATTTGTTAGACCCGTATTGCTTGGAATTCCTTGATATGTTCTCTCACTAGAGGTTGGTATTTGGTCATTCTGTCATCTTTGGCTTCGTACATTCCAGATACTTGGTTTCCAACGAGTTGGGAGTCACTGTAGACCATTAGCTTGAATGCGCACAATCGGAGTGCGCTTTTAAACCCGGCCAGCAGTGCTTCGTACTTGGCCTCATTGTTTGACGCTAGAAATTCGAGTGTGATAGAGTTTTCGATGGTTAGTCCGTCCGGCGAGATCAAAACTATGCCCAGCCCGGCGCTGTGCCGGTTTGAGGTGTCATCTACAAAAAGTTTCCATATTTCACCAATGAAAAGCTTCCAACAATCTGAGGGATCTTGGGATGCTTGAAGTGTTATGGAATCTCGGCTGCTCGGCTATGTCTGCTACAAGCTCACCGCTGATGATTTCAACAGACACGTCTTCATCCCCTCTCCGTGATGCTGCGCCGGACCCAACAAGTTGATCTATTATTCCCAAGTCCGTCGTCACATTGCTGGGCTGAAGTACACTTTTAACTGAAGGTTTTGTGGACGGGCGCGCAAGTTCCGCGTCACCAACATCACTCTGTTGTTCAATTTTTGTTGCGCTTACATTCGCCACCTCGGTTGTCGCGGTAAGATCCACTGGGCATACCGGGTGAATTCCAGGCGAGAATTTAGCAACAAAGTCGGCCAATGCTTGGGCTTTGATGGCGGTGCAGGGTTGAAACTTGACGTTAAATTGCCCTAGTTCGACTGCCCACTTCAGAATTAGGCCGGAGAAGTCTGCCCGCTCAAATAAGACTTTCAGAGGAAATTCAGTCAACACCATGATTGTGTGAGCATGAAAGTAGTGCGCCAATTTCCTGGAGGCCATCATTAACGCCAAAGTAAGTTTTTCCAGCGACAAGTACCTCAACTTTGTCGGTAGCAGAGTTTTGCTCACGTAAAAGATAGGGAGATGTTGGATGCCTTCTAATCAGACAAGAACCGCACTAACTGCATGTTGAGAAACAGCCAGATAGAGGTAGAGTTCTTCGTCGGGCTTGGGTGTCACCAAGAGTGGGACGGAAGGCAAATATGCCTTGAGCTCGGCCAAGGCCCTGTCACATTATTCGTCCCATGAAAACTTGGACTTCAAGGCTCGAAAGAAAATGGGGCAACAATTTGAAGACTGACTTATGAATCGATTAAACACGGCTGCAATACCGGCAAGATGTTACACGTCCTTTGCCGAGTTGGGCTGCTTTAATTCTTGTATGGCTTTGATTTGTGAGAGATCTGCTTCGATACCTCGATTGGTGACTAGGAAGCCCAGGAATTTCCCTAACCCTACACCGAAGGCGCACTTCGACGCATTTAAGCGAAGCTTGTGTTGTTTAAGAATAGCGAACATCTCGGCTAGGTCGGACAAGTGGTCGGCCTACTGCTTGCTTTTGACCACCATGTCATCGATGTAAGCCTCCATTGTGCGGCCCAACAGAGGGGCGAACATCACCATCCTCTGGGAAGTTGCCCCGGTGTTCTTCAAACCAAAAAGTATGACTCTATAGCAGAACACTCTCCTCGGGGTCGTGAAAGAGGTTATCTCGCGATCGGGTGCATGCATGGCGATCTGGTGATAGCCGCAATAAGCAACTTAGAAACTGAGCCGGTTATGTCCGGTTGTACGATCCACTAGCTGGTCTATTCTAGATAGAGGAAAGTTGTCTTTAGGGCAAGCCCGGTCAATCGTCTTGTAATCAATGCAAACTCGCCACTTCCCATTCTTCTTGGGTACTACAACCGTGTTCAAAACCCATCAAGGGTAGTGCACTTCCTAGATTGTGCTAGCTTCAAGCAGGTTTTTGACTTCCTTCGCGACTACCTCGGCGTGATGAAGGACTGATCTCCTCGTTCTTTGAATGACAGGACGCGCATTCGAGAAGACATTGAGTTGGTGGCAAATAAAGCTTGGATCAATGCCAGGCATGTCATATGGCGTCCATGCAAAGACTTCGATATTCGCCATCAAGAACTCCACCATCTCGGTCCTTTCTTGGGTGGTCAGGCTAGATCCCAGCAGAAAGAACTTGTCAGGTTTTTCTATGTCGATCCGCACCTCCACCAACTCTTCAACAGCCTTTTCCTCGGCCCTAGTACCCACGTCATCTGGGACACTTTGGTCTTCCGGACCTTCGATCATTTGCACGAAGCCTTTGGCTACTCGGCTCCCATTCACTGCTACAAAACACTACTTCGCCATAACTTGATCGCCCCAAATCTCCTCAACTTCCCCCGTAGCCAAGAGAAACCTCATGACCTGGTGGAGGTTGATGCTACCGCCTGCATGGCGTGAAGCCATCCTCTACCAAGGATTGGATTGTATGTGGATGACACCTTCAATACCCAGAACTCCACCTGCTTGACCACGAATCCGACTTTGACCGGTAGGATTATCTTTCCCATTGGCCATTCCGTTGTGAGTTAAAACCAACCAGTGGCGAAGTTGCCGAAGCCAAGTCTGTATCTCGGAGTTTGAGCTGCTTAAAGGCGTCGTAATACATGATCTTGACCGAGCTGCCTTAGTCGATTAGGATACGCTTAACATTGAAGTCCCTGACGTGGAGGGTGACCACCAGGGCATTATTGTGCGGCGTTTGAATGCGCTCAAGATCCCTACTTGAGAAGCTAATCACATTTTTCTCCTCGGACTTGCCTCTTTTGACCGCGGGTTGGACTGACAAAACTTCCTTTATATGTTCTGCCTTTTTTATCATCCCTCGGAGCTCGCATACCTGCACCAGCTCTTCTATACCGTGGATCACATTGACTACTCCTTGGAGGGGTGCTTCTAGGTCATTCGAACCACTTGGCTCAGCCGGTACATGGTGCGCGGCCCTGACACCCCCATCGATGTAACAATCCAAGTGACCGGCTGCAACTAACTCCTCCAAGTGTTGCTTTAAGGGCAAACAGTTCTCCGTCTGGTGCCCTCGCTCCCTATGAAATGTGCAGCGGTTCCGCAGATTGAAGCCCTTTGCGCATCACCTAACTTAGCGGGAAACCGTACGTAAACCTCGTCGCGGATTTCACTAAGTATGCGGTAGATTGGAATTTTAAAAACCGTGGTGATGTCTGTCCAAGAGTTCAACTTTCTGTTTGCATCTGCTGCAGCATCGTAAGGATATTCTGCTCGGTCATTGCGGCGACCTTTACCCCGGTTCCTACGATTCGGACCACGGTTGGATTCTTTTGCGCAGTCACTTGGACGGTTTGTCTCATGTCCGACCGCGTGTACTTTTCCAGCCACCCTTTTGTCCGTTGCCACTGGATTTGTCTTCACGGTGGACGCCGCCACATCATCCTCTACTCGGATGTACTCATTGATGCGTTGCATCAGCTGCCCCATGGAAATCAGTTAGTTTATCATGAGCAAGTCCCTCAGTCTATGTCTGACCAGGAGACCGCGCTTGTATTGGGTGATTGCCAGGTTGGTCGGGAAATCTAGGATCTCGTTGAAAGTTTCCCAATACCTGGCGTTGTATGCTTTGAGGGAGTCACTCGACTCCATCTTGACGCTCAGAAGGTGGTCCACTTCCTTTGGCGTTTTGGTGTTGGTTTTGAATCGAGTCATGAATGTTTCCGCCAACTGCTGCCACCTTTCGATGCTTTCCTCCGGAAGCTTCTCAAACCATTTCAGGCCCAACTCGCCCAAACTTGATGGGAAAATAAGGCACATGAGAGCATCATTACACCTTTGTCCAGCCATAACCTGCCGGAAGTGGCTTACATGCATGTACGAATCGGTTTTCCTGTCGTAAAGCGTAAACTTGGGCTGGTGAAAGTCCGCTGAGAGCAGTGTGGTCTCTATCTCAAGAGAGAGGGAGGTGGCGCTCAGCCTCACCAAGTCTTTGTCCAAAGGAACACGCACGGCTGAACGAGGTGGCGGCATTATGACTTCCTCACTGGAGTGACCTCCGTAGAATAACCGCCGGAGCACCGGCACCCTTTAAACCTCCCGTCGGCGAGCTCGTTCCTTCAAGACGTCCCCCAGGTCCTCCGAATGAACGGAGTAGGAATACCCCGATGTCTTCAGCAAACCTGAGGAATGGTAGCTATTATATTGCGCGCTAGACTTCTCAGCAGGTGGGTCTGAGTCTCTAACCCCATAACTTCTGGTGATGGAAAGGAAGGGCGTGCGCCGCTGGTTCTAGCTGCCTGAGCGGCGGGGTTAGGTGTGCTCACTGTGGTCACCTACTCCAGCAACACCCTTCCCTTTGACTTGTCGTTTGAGAGCTTTCATCTCTGCCGCCATTCTTTGAATGACGGCATCTTGGTCCCTTAACTTGTGCTCCAGGCATTGAGCGTGTGACTCTCTTCACCGCTGGTGTCCGTCTGGACTCCGCGAGTGACCGAAGCTTCTGGCGCTCTTATCTCATGCATCTCTAGGAAGTCCTCCTGGGGAAGTCTCCAAGCCCGCCATGTTCGAAACGGCGGGAAGTCCGTCTCTCCGTCGGACTGACTCTGGGGTAATACCATCGATGGCAGACAATGGTACGTCGTCGTTGTTTTCCATAGAGGGCGATCTGATGAGCTTGAAGGGCAAGGTTGTATCTACTTAAACTTCCCACAAACGGCGCCAATTGTACGGGAAGCAAATATTCAACACCACCCGTACTCCTCGCGTCCAAGCTGCACCTTCCTCTGATCGTCCTGCGAACACAATGAAGGTGAGCTACCCGACGGTGTGTTGCCGGAAAACCCCTCCGACAGTCAAGTTAGCACATACTTAGAAAGAGAGAGAGAGAGAAAAGAAGACAATGTGCTAGAGTTTCTCTCACCAACAGATGTTCCATCCTCAACATGGGGGGCGCAGTCATGCTTATACACCTTCTGTGCGTATGCCTGCATCCATTTGCCTTCTGACGCATGGGCCTGTTCTCCTATCCCGCTCTCTCACATGTCAGTGCAAATTCAGCAAAACACCACCTAATCAAACTGCCAAACGGCATTGGCGCGAACGAATAGCCCAGCGGCATTACCCCAGCCTCATACGACCGTATTACTTTCCGAGACATACAGTGCTCCTAGCCGAGCTCCGTTATGACTGAGCTTAGTAGCCCTCCGTTATGACCGAGCTCCTACTAGGTTGGGCCGGTCTGCGGAGGATCTTACTCGCCGACCTAAACGAGCGAACAATATGAACCGGTCTGCAGAGAATCATCTCGGCCAAATCGGGTCTGGACTTCAGCCAAGCAAACTTCCCCAGGAACAGCCCAGCCCAGCTCGGCCCAAACACGCTCGGACTAATCTCTGCCCAGCCACTACCATAGCCCAAAGCCATATTATGAAATCTCCCTCTCAGTTAGCTAAGTTATTTATTTATTTGTAACTTAGCCATTTATTTATTTATAACTTAGCCATTTATTTTTTCGAATAGATGTTCAAAATGTGGTAGTTAGTGTGTGTTTAACAAAGGCTGGCTTTTGCAACCACAAATGGTAGCGACAAGATAGTAGTGTCGGCATCAATGGAGTTTGAGCAATGACAACAAGGACAATGTTGTCGATAGGTTTGGTGTTAAGTTTGATGTAAATCTTGTTTATTCAAATCATATTTGTGATAAGATGGGTAGTTTTTCAAAATTGTGTTTAATTTTTATTTTTATTTTTTTGGGAGTTTTTAGATAGTTTGTGTAGGGGTTTTTTTATTTGGACCAATGGGCTTTATTGTGTGTATATATATATATTAGATAAATTACACTGATAATCTTTATATTTTATCTCGTGTTATTTTGATCTTTACACTTTCAATTGGTTCAATTGATCCTTAATTTTAAAATTGATATCAATTTAATCTAATTGATAACGTCGTTAAAGTTTTTAACAAATAATCATTGAGTGATTGAGTTAGTTGAGGTTAATTCAACGTGAAAGTTCCTTAAACTGCAAAATGAGAAAATATCATTCTATCCTCCAAATTATTGTTTAAAAATTAATTTAACTCTTATTCTTTTAAAAATATCAATTTTACATTTAAATATTTTGATTTTGCATCAATTTTATTCTACCATCAATTACCGTCTATAATCAAATAGAAATTTTTGATGTGGTATTCAATATCATTTGAAATTTTATTTTATCTCAAAATTATTTTTAACATCAATTAATTTTTTGAATAAAATGAAACTTGAAGGTCTAATTAATATTTTAGAGATAATTGGGATAAATGTAAAATGAAATTTTAAATGAAAATGTGAATAAAATAAAACCCTCACGTGGGCTTAATGGCCCAGTAAAGTTATGAAGTTTCAATTCCGGAAAAGCCCAAAAAATGTCGGATATTCCTGATAAAACGTCGTCGTTAGGTCGGCTTCAGTGCGTTGGTCCTCATTTTCGTAGTTGCGATTTTGCGATCGATATTGATCTTCATCGTCATCATCACCGGTCAAAATTAGGGCAAAAATCTTGAGTTTTCTCGTCGAAGAAGGAAAGATGGTGAAAGTGGCGACTTACTTCGCGATGACACTCGGCGCCTTCGTCTTCTGGCAGTCCATGGACAAGATCCATGTCTGGATCGCTCTCCACCAGGACGAAAAGGTTCTCACTCTCTCTCTCTCTCTCTCTCTCTGTATATATATGTAACACGATGAAGAGGATTCAATCAGATTTAAATTGCAGTGGATTGGCTCAATTTGATCCCCACATGGTTGGATCTATTAATTGTTTTAACGATTGAATGTTCCAAAAGAGATTCCACAATCTGGTTCGAAATTTAGATACAATTATAAGATTGCACAACTTGTTATAATTTTATCTACATTGCTGTTTCGCTCAATTTTTCACTATTGGAAGATATAGCTGTGATTTGAGCTCTACATGCTTGTTTTGGCTGGTTCAGTTGGTGGAATTTCGGTACTGATTGTTAAAGGCAAATGCAAGCAAGTGTCCCTAGGCATTGTTTAATGTTGGGATTGGGCTTGAAAAGTGTTTTGGAAATAGGTGATTTTGTGCTTGTTTCTCATCACTTTGGGCAGTTCATACTGCCAAAAATTTGGTGTATATGATGAACGTTTTATTAGGATGTAAAAATGTAAAAATAGATTAATTTAAGACTTTGCGGTAGGGTGATGAGTGGGTGCTTGATTTGAATGTTTGCAGCAAGAAAGAATGGAGAAGGAAGCGGAGATAAGGAGGGTGAGAGCGGAACTGTTGCGACAACAGGCAGAGCAAAAGGATTCTCTTGCATAAGCATTGTGTCTTGATGCGGTTGGCCTTTTACTGTGAACTTTCTATTTTTGCCATTTTTGCTTGAATTATTCTGGTCAGAGTTGACAGAGTTCTCATAAAATACGACTCCTGTATTAAACTGATGAATTTGCATTGTTATGGACAAGAATTTGCTCTGTTCTGCCTTTTTAAGCTACTTTTTCTTTGTGGGGTGTGAAGGGAATATGCCTTTGCTTGCTATAAAACTTATGCATCTTGGATGATTTCTCTCTCTCTCTCTCTCATTGGAGTAGTTTTTAATTACAGTACAGTGGCAACCCCTAATTGCTGCCGGTAGCTAATAATAGGTCTCAGTTTAAAATGGGAAATGTACCTTTATTTTGAACTTATCATGGTTAATGGTGAGGTTGGTTTTACGTCGTCTAGCTTTCTTAGTAATTTAAGTAGGCAGTTCATTATTATCTCCAAAACAAAAAGTAGGCAGTTCTTCGTGTTTGGTGTCAAGTAAGTCTCTCAGCTTGATTAAGGAATAGGAAGCTCTATGTGTTATTACTTATCAATATAGGACATGTAAAGCACATTGATCTTTTGTTGGTTTCATGGCTTTACTAGTGTGCATTCGGTATAAAATTTGTTATACCTTCTGACACAAATAGAAGCAACCTGCAGTTATATATCAAATCAATAAAACTGGCTGTCGTATAAGGATATTTTGGGGATTAAATGAGCTTGTGAATATTTTTTCACCCTTCAAGTGTGTGATTCCCCCCACCCAAAAAAGAAAAAAAAACGTATATCTTTGTCTATGGGAGAGCCGAAAATAAACCCCACTTTAACAGTTGTTTAGTATATCAAGCATAGAGGGGGTTGCCGGAGGACTGGAGGAGGTCACTGGCCAGGGAAGCTAGAGGAGTGGGAAAGTAGCCGCAGAGGAGGAATGACTTAAGTTTTCCAATACTACAGTTCAGGGTGCTGAAAGAAGTATATGATGGATTAACCATATATTTTGTGGATGAGATTTCTGTGATCACTGATGATGCCATTTCTCTTGTTCTAGGCAGAAACTTTTAACTAAAGAAACCGTTAGTTTTTAGGTCACATTTTGATGTTAAAAGTCAATATCTGTAATAAAATGCTACTGTTTATCTATTCTTTTACAGAGTTGGACATAGAAAACCTCATAGGGAGGTTTTATTTCATATCACTATATATGCTTCTTAAAGGCATCATTGGCTGCCTGATGAGATGTGACATATAGAAACCTGCTAAAAATGGGGTTAAAGGAAAGGGTGATGATTGAGGGTTGCATAATTCTTGCTGAACCCTTGTAATTTACCATCAATACGTTGTGATTTTGTTTTCCTTATAGGTGCCATCCTGAACTGCTTTGGTTTAGGTGTGCACGGCTCTAAAATGTGTTATTACTAGAAAGGGATGTGAACTTATTTACATGATACAGAAACATTTCTTACCTAATTGATGTGGGATGGGATGGTGAGGTGGCTTGTAGAGAGCCTCCCGACTTCAAAATACGTCGTTATAAGAGTTATGTCAAAGACCTTAAATAATTTATCAAATTTTTTACCAAACTTCTGGTGTGGGATTCACAAATGTGGATTTGTGTGGGTCTCACACTCATGTGAAAGGTTTGATAAAAAATTTAATAGATTATTTGAAATTTATAGTATTTTCCTTATTATAAAGGGATGTGTTCTAACTTATATGGTCCAAAAAAAAATTCCTATCTAAACGATACAAGCTCTCAACTTTCAAACACATTATTAGAAAGGGATGTAAACTCGCATATATAATTGAAAAACTTTTCTTAACTAATTAGTAATTGATGTGGGACGAATAGTATTGTAAAGGTTTGGAATGAGGGCATTGCAGTTCTACTGTGAGTACCCTCTTTTGCAAATATGTTAAATTTCATATTTATGATTGAATGAAGAGTACATTTTCTGTTTTTTTTTTTTTTTTTTTTTTTTTTTTTTGGGGGGGGGGGGATCTATTTGTAGTTGCTGCTTGTGATATATACTTGATCCATGTCTATTTGTATTTCAAAATGAACTTGTTGAAAACTGTTCACTTGGTGCAAGAGAAATTAAAATAAACGATTTAAATTATCGAAATGAAACCTATCATAAGTTCTACTAGCCTAATTTGACAGAATTAAAGACGTCTCTGTATAAAAAAGAAGCCAAACCCTTGATTAATCTTGTGTGACTGACTGTTTTTTAAGGGTTTTTTTTTTTTTTTTTTTTTTATCACCAAAAAATCTAAATAAATAAATAAAGATTGTTAAAAAATATTTGCCAAAACATGAAATATATCATAATCATACACGCAATTCTTGTTATGTTGAAGCAAGCTTTTAAAAAAGTGGTTATAATTATTAGATGAACAGCAGTTTTGAAGCACTTTTTCATCATACACTTGCAAAGAAATCGTGTCTCTATAATAACATAATAACAAACTCTTCACCTTTGCAAAGAAATCGTGTCTCTGTATAAAAAAATGATGAAGAAATGTCAAGCTATTATTAGGTTGACACATGGCCACAAGCTTTTCTTTGATTCATATGATAATTTTTCTATTTCATTACAAAATTGAAATGGACATTAGTATAATTTAAATTGACACAACAATTATAGGATATTAATTTAAATTTGATGATGTGTTAGCAAATTTATGTTTTGAATTTGAGATTTTCATTTCAATCGTGCGATGAAGAGATGATTTTTTTTTTTTTGATTCAATTCTAATTTTTTTTGATGAAGAGATGATTTAAATCCCCTGTGGACTATATCCCTCCCATAGGGGGATTTTTTATTTAGAAATTCCTTTTCTTTCTTTTTTTTTTTTCTCCTTTTGTTTTAATGTACTTTCAGTAGCACAATTATATTTTGAGATTGTCATCATATCATAGTCCATTGAAATCAAAATAATCTATTCACTCTTCTCAAATAATTTGAATCGGTCCAATCTTTTTTTAATTGACCATTTTGTTCTTAATTTTTATCTAATTTTTTAACAAATTTTATCAACTGTAGTAAATTGCTATAATCTGAAAAAACTAAAGAGCAAATTAGTTCAATTAGAACTAGATTGACTAAATTTACGCAATAGGCAAATTATAAGAATCGTGGGTATAATTTGCCCATAAGTTTTAAATAAAAAATTTACAATAATAAATAAATAAATAAAATGGGAAAAATAAAAGGAGAGAGGTTTAGACATCTATGGATAAAGAAATTTTGGAAGCTTCCCTAAGCCTATCCCTCCATACTCCTATATAAGGGCATACTTGCATAACGCCATCATCTCAACCATCGTCATCACCACCACCCATAGTTCTCTCACACCTCCATTTTGATTTCTAGTGCATGCCCACAAGATCATAAACTACATTCTTTGAGAAAAATCAAATCATATCATAGCCATGAACATATCAAAGATTATCTTGATTTCTCTTTCACTAGCCATACTTTCCCAGCTAGTTCAGAGCATCGACTTCACTGAAAAGGACTTATCTTCCGATGAGAGCTTATGGGACCTGTACGAAAGGTGGCGGAGCCACCACACAGTGTCCCGGGACATCTCTGAGAAGCAGAAGCGCTTCAATGTGTTTAAGGAGAATGTGAAGCATATTCACAAAGTGAACAACATGGGCAAGCCTTATAAGTTGAAGCTTAATAGGTTTGGTGACATGACTAACCATGAGTTCAGAAGCACTTATGGATCTAAGGTTAAGCACTGCCGGATGCTACATGGCGGTCGTAGCGGTACCGGTGGGTTCATGCATGAGAAGACTGATAATCTGCCGCCGTCGGTTGATTGGAGGAAGAAAGGAGCTGTCACTGGTGTGAAAGACCAAGGCAATTGTGGTAAGTTTTCATTGAAGATGATAAAAGTTGTTAAATTTCTTGTAATTTTAAGTTCTGTTCTTCTATATGCACAGAATCTAATCATAAAACTTGATATAACTCTTTTATCTCTCATCTCATGTGTGAGAGTTGTATCCGATTTTATGATTAATTAGGTACATTTAGAATTTTTTTTTTTTAGTCAGGATAATTAAGTGACAAAGCTAAGATTTTCATGGAGGGAGGCAAAATGTCGAGTTGGATCCATTTAGTAGGCTTCTTTTTAGTCCATGATTTAGATATACGGGTCTTGTTTTAATAATTCTAATTATTCGTTTTGTAATATTTTTATATATATCATTAAAAAAAAAATTAAGTCATCTGTGTATTTCATTTTATTTAGTTAGGATATAAGCTAGAAAACGTACAAAACTTTTGATAACATAGATTAATTAATAAGTAAAAACCAATCAATCCATTCAATCTAAAATCATATATATATACACAAAATATAAAATAAAAGGAGATTTTATAGCAAAATAAATATTGAATGGGTAAACTATGGGTTTTATTAAAAATAAAAAATAAAAAGATGGACTACAAAAAAATTAGGGGCATATATATAATTTATAGGTGCCTTAAAGAGTATTAGCTAACAAAGTGTAAAACAGTTGTACATGCTTTATGGCACACTCTCGTAAGGTATATACAACTATTCCAAGCTTGTTAATAAATAATTCAAAATTTTTAGAGGAGTATAATGAAAGAGATTTGAAAATTAGAAGATAAACAGTAACTTTTTGAAAGTCAGATGCTAGAACCGGTTGTTGGGATAATAGATTTTTTCACAAATTCACATCCAAAGAGAAGTAATTATGTGGAGTTTGTGACTCAACTAAAATTCTCAATATATAATTGTAGACAAATTGTTATAATTAACAAGCTTATTCCCAATAACTTCTAAGAAGTTGGGTTATTGTTTAAATTGATAAGATGTAGCCATATGAAGCTGTATTCCTTTTGCTTTTAATACACCTCACAACATTGCTTGTTTTCCACAGCAATAATTTGCTTTTGATGTTTTACAAATTACAGGTAGTTGCTGGGCATTTTCAACAGTAGTTGCAGTTGAAGGTATCAACAAAATCAAAACAAATGAGTTAGTCTCTCTCTCTGAGCAAGAACTTGTTGATTGCGAAACCGACAACCAAGGTTGCAATGGCGGATTAATGGAAAATGCATTCGAATTCATCAAGAAAAATGGCGGATTAACAACCGAGATAATTTACCCTTACAATGCCCAAGATGGGTCCTGTGATTCATCAAAAGTATGCTCTATTTTTTTTTTAATAAAAATGTTAGAAAGAATGAACTGACATCTCAGTAAGCATCTAATTAAACGAATATTTTTGTTGGTTTTTTGTGTAGATGAATTCTCCGGTGGTGATGATTGACGGCCATGAAAACGTGCCTGAAAACGACGAAAATGCCTTGATGAAAGCCGTTGCAAACCAACCTGTATCAGTTGGAATTGACGCTGGTGGTTCTGATTTGCAATTCTACTCGGAGGTAAGTCATATATACTACTACTTTCTTTGGCGCGAGCTTATAAATTGACCTTTTTGACATATTTTTGTCTTTAATCATTTTTTAAAAAAGTTATGCCGGAATTTTTGGTTGCGTTTGGTAGAGTTTTGTAAATATGATTTGAGAATATGATCTTTGTTTTGAGTTTGTGAGTTATAAAATTATGATTTGAGTATAGAAAATTTGTTTGGTTATGATTTTTGAATAGATTGTTGAATTGAGTTTTGAATTGAGTATGGAATTAAGTTTTAAAAGTTTGATTTGACATGTGAAGTAAGAAAATTTGTTTGGTTATGAGTTTTGGAAAGAGTTTTCAAAACTTAATTCAAATTGTTATAACTCATAACAAAACACACTACTTTCACACTATTAAAAATTCTAATCAATACTTATAACCAAACTCTTTTTAAAATTCAATTAAAAAAATTTATTATTAATAGAAAATAACATTAATCAATTTTTTAATTGAAAATACTACAAAATAAATAATTTTTCTCAAAATAAATATTCAAAAAATTTAAATCATAAATATTTAAATAATTTAAATAATCTAAAAAATTTAATAAGTAAAAAATTAAAATAAATATTTAAATAATTTAAAATGTTAATATTTTAAATTTAAAGACAACTGTACACTCAGATCGTAACCAAACACATAAAACAAAACTCAATTAAGAAATTATTTTTAAAACTCATAACCAAAAACATAACTCGAAACTTCGTATTATTTTCACAACTCTACACTCAAATCGTAACCAAATACATAACAAAAAAATTAAAATATTTAAAAATATTTATATAAAATAGAGTTTGAATTTATTTAAAATATTTAAAAATTTAAAAAATTAAAATCGTAATATTTTGAAATTAAAATATTTAAAAATATTCAAAAAATTAAAAAATCGTAACATATTTAAATATTTAAATTCTTAACAAAATTAAAATATTTTTAAAATATTTAAATATTTAAAAAATTAAAATATTGATTTGAATTGAGTTTTGAAAAGAGTTTTGAATTATGTGTTTGGTTATGAGTTTTGAAAAGTAATGATTAAGTTTTGACTTGAGTTTTAAGAAATGGGTGTAGAATTATGATTTGAAAACTCAAAACAAACAACACATTCAAATCAATGAATGTAACTATAATGCAAATTGCTTACCAAACGGAGCCTTTAATTTACAAATTGGCCTAGAATAGATATTTTGAAAATTAAATAAATTTCAAAAAAATAATAAAAAGAGTAATGATTAAAATAAACCAAAATTTTGTTGAAAAAGCCTATAAAAAGTTGGTTTATTTTTGCCTTTACCAAAATTTTTTAATTAAAAAGTAAAATATTTTGATTTAAAATTCTAAAAATTTCACTAAAAACAAAAATAAATCCTAAAATATATCAATTTATAAGTTGCAGCAAAAAATAAATAAATTGAAAATTTATTTTTGAATGGTTGTGCAATTTCATTTCAGGGAGTGTTTACCGGCCCTTGTGGCACAGAGCTGGACCACGGGGTGGCAGCGGTGGGCTATGGAACCACCATAGATGGCACAAAATATTGGATAGTGAAAAATTCATGGGGGCCAGAATGGGGAGAACAGGGTTACATAAGGATGCAGAGGATGGTCGACGCGGAGGAGGGACTTTGTGGCATAGCCAAGGAGGCATCATACCCTATCAAGTTGTCCTCTGATAACCCTAAAAAAGTTTCTCTCAAGGATGAGCTCTAGATGATGATTCATAGTACACACAATTCTCAGTAGTTTTGTTTCAGCTTTGGTCACAGGCTCATGAATCTTTATGATTAATAAATCTGTCACATAGATTATATACTATGCTTTTGTGAGGACAGTTTTAGACATTGTATTTTATTGGTTTTTTATGTATTGGTTTGGATTGAACTAAAAGCTCTCTTTCTTGTTTGAAAACGAAATCATTGAAATATTATTTTTTAGACATTGCATTGTGTTTTTTTTTTTTTTGGGGGGGGTTAAATGTTGTGATTTTGATGTCAAGTGATTGTAATATCAAAACAGATTTGGTGAGCCTAAGATTATCGTATAGATGGAACAATCTAAGTGAAACTATTTCTTTCATGATAGCCCCACCATTTGATATGTATAGTCTGAATTGTTTTATATATATAGTTCTTTATTAGTAGACTTATTGTTTTATATTGGATCAACATATTATTCCCATTTTTTTTAAGGAATCTTTTTACTTGACTTATTTAGTGCAGTATTCGTGTCTTGTTTAAATTTTTTATTTTTTTTATTTTTGTGATTTTAGAAACAAAACGGTGAATTTTTGAATACACCCATCATTTTCATTTATATAAAAATAATTTTTGAAACTTCGAAGAAAATAACTTTTTGGTATTTCCATACCCAAAAAAAAAAATGTTCTTAGAAGAAAATAAATTGAAAATGAAACCTTTTCAGACACAGGCCTTAGTTGGGCTTAGGTATCATATGGACCCAAGAAGAATGACTTGATGTTGTGAAATGTGGATCCATCTACTCCCAAATGTTGGAACTTTAAGCTAATTTACCACCCAAAAAAAAAAGCCCATCTTCTTAGGGCTCCATACAACGTTTTCTTGTACTTTTTTCTGGCTCAGTCTAGTAAGCTGATCTCAGTCCAATACTGAAGTCGAGCCCAAATAGTGAATTAAGGCTTTTAAAATTAGGGACTTATAGACCAAACTAAACGCCCAATAAGCCCTACTCTAAATTAATAGGTCACATATTCGATTTTATCCTCATAACTCAATCCACTAAACCACAATTATAAATTCATATCGATTTTAACAACAAACTCATCACCTTCCAAACAATTTTCAATAACAAAAAGTACAATTTTTAAAACTAATATGTCTGTAAAGACCTCACTCTAAATTTATTGGATAATAACTCCAACTAATAGGCTGGCCAATAAAATAGATGGTCTAATTTTTTAAGCAGTAATGATATGTAGTTCGAAAATTTCCAAGCTCAAATTTATCCCGAATCCAAAACGACGTCGTTTTAAACGGTAATTTCGTTTTACGAGGGAGTTAATTAATAAAAATTATTTCATCGATAAGATAATTTTAATATATTTTACCGGTAAGAGAATCCAAAACGACGTCATTTTAGACATTCGAGAAAGAAAGATTTGGGGAACAAAACGTTATTGTTTTTTAAGACAAACACAGTAAAATAAAATAAAAAAGTTATAATTATGGATTTGATTTTTTTTTATTAATAATATATACAGAGAAATTTATAAAATAAATGATATAAATTATCAAAATAAAATTTATGATGAACGCCACGCATCCCTCAAAGCCCAACCCTAATGGAAAGGGGGGAGAAGGGTGAGAATGGAATATGAAGCGTTAAAAGCAAAGGAGTAATCAATGAAAAATACAATACAATAATCCGTACAAGTGTTCTTTCCAAAGTTGGCCTCCATCCAAGTATATATTCATATATATGTCTCACTTTTCTAATACTAGTAGTACTATATAATACTAGTATAATTTACATACTATACATATATACATATATTTGTGACATGTTATGAAGTTTATTAAATTAAAAAAAGAATTCTAAAGGTATTAAAAGAAGAAGATGGCATGGGGGGTGGTCCAAGTGGCCAACCGTGTGACCTTGATCCCCTCAAAAACCACTGCACGCACCCAGCACTTTTCACCCTCCCAAATCTAATTTTATTTTTTTAAGATTCTTTGACCACTTCAATTTGTGCAACCAACAAGAAAAAGATATTTTAAAATAATAAGGGCAAATTATATATCTTCTTCGAGATTTATCTAAAGAGCAATGGTAGAGGGCCCAAATTCTGTGGCTCAAATGTGGCTCAAATGGCCAAAACGACGTCGTTTTGGCCATTTGAGCCACATTTGAGCCACAGAATTAGGGCCCCCAAACATTTTTCTTATCTAAATTATAGATATTTTTTAACGTTTCAGAAATTACAGATACCTTTCGAAGTTTATATTCTCAGAACAAATTGTCCCTTGAGGTTTATATTTTCATAACAACTTGCCCCCTAATTTGTTATGCAAATAGTACTTCAAGGGGAATATCTGTAATTTCTCAAATCTCAAGAGGTATCTGTAATTTTGCTAAATCTCAAAGGAGTATATGTAATTTGCCCAAATAATAAATTTAATTAATTATTTTAAAAAAAAATAAAAACATCCTAGATTGGTACAACTCCACACTTGGGAAATGACCAAAGAATCCTGTTATTTTTTTAACAAACTTTATAAATAAAATAAAATAAAAATTGAACTAACATGTATGACATGCAAAGATGAAATTTTGGAATTTGAAACTAAATATAAAAAAAAAAACTTTATAAATTTATTTATTTGTATCGCACTATTTTTTTTAAGTATTGATTTTTTTATTATTTTTTATTTTACACAAGATAGGATGTGCTTATAAATAACATTAATACGCACACTGATGCCTCTTCATATAATTGAACCTGAGATCTCAAATTGGTACATAAATGTCTTTTCAAAATCACTTGGGTTAGAGACCGTGAATCATTTTACGATTGATGGTTGTGAGACTTTAGAATTGTTTTGGGCATAATTTATAAGTTGTTTTTTACTTATTATGAAAGGGTGTACAAAAAAAAAATAGAGAGAAAATATAATTCACATAAAGTAATAAATCAATAAGCTGGCTTATTTAGGGTTGGTTTGGGAAATGGGTTAGCTTTTTGACTTTTTTGATTATTTTAGCCTGGACTAAAAAGCTTGGTTTGGGAAGGGCTTTTTTGGCTTTTTGACTTTTTTGACTTTTTTTGTGAGAGAAAAGTATAATGATTATGGATTAGATGTAATGTTTTGTTTGTTGTGGTTAAAATAGCCTATTTTGTCTTTTATGTCTAAAATAGCCAAAAAAACTCACAACCTATCTTCCCGAACGATGCCCTAGATTTTAATAACTTGTTTTATAAGCTGACTTTTTATTTATTACGAAAGGACGTACAAAAAAAATAGAGAGATAATATAATTCACATAAGATGATAAATCAATAAGCTGGCTTACTTAGGCCCTGTTTGGTAGGGCTTATTTCCAGCTTATTTCAGCTTTTAGCTTAATCCAAACTATTTCGATGTGTTTGGTTCAGCTTAACTATACAAATTATAACTTTTTGTAAATCAAAAATCAACTTATTCTTTGAGTGGGGGAGAAGAAACTTAATTTATAAATCAAAAATCAGCTTATGTTCATAGTTATAAACTATAAGCTGTTAAGCTATAATCTATAATCACTTTCTCACAGCTCTACCAAACGGGACCTTAGTCGTTAGTGTTTTAATCTAGATTTTAATAACTTCCTTTGTATTTGGAAGACTGAACAAAAAATAAAAAAAATTCATACAAAATAAGTATAATATTGGATAGAAATGAGAGGAACTCACTAATTTTAGATTAATTTTATATAAAAAATTTGTTTGTATCTGATAACAACATTATACTTACAATTTATTGTAATACATTCAAACATCCACTAAATATATAGCACCCTTTTGAATACTTCCAACATTTCCCAACAGCGTATCTTTGTAGTCCGTCCAAACATCAACTGGGAAGAACCGATCTACAACTTCTATTCCGTGACGAACATACTCTTTATCCTTGCCACCAACGAGCTTGAATCTCATTTTCTTTAGCATCCGAAACCGGTCGGACTGGTCAGGATCAACAATCTAGGTCTCAGGATTACCCTCCCCAACTCCAATAAATATCTTGTCAGGTGTGGGGACGGACTCTGACGGACTATTATCACTTATGATGAAAAATAATATGTGGTGGACCACAGCTTCGTCTTTAGCATCTTGTCCCAATTGAACATTCTCAATTAATTTTATACCCTTAACCACGATCTTGTCTGATTGACGGTCACATCTCTTATTACCCAACTCAATACCATTAAGCAATCTGGCTACACCTTTATTATCAAATTTAACGTCCCTTAATTGTTCATCGTACAACTGTAACTTCCTTACTCCCCTCTTAGTCTTCTTAATATAACGCGGAATATTCTGAACGTACCGTCGGCGAATGTATGCCGCCTTAAAAGGTGCACGATTACGGTAACTCCGCTTATATCCACTGACCGCCGGTGTCCTTAACCTCCGGTACGCAAAGGGGGTTTGATACTGGCTGCTTCCTATTCTTTCCATTTTTTATAAAACACTCCAAATCTTTTATCCTACAAATTCTGCTGATTCTCTTACCTCTGCTAACCCTTCTGTTCAGATACCTTAGCTTTGATATATTTGCCCTCTGCTCCTTGTACACCGGAACAAACTTCGCTGGAGCTGACCGCCGGCTCTCTTCCCACAACTCTATTTGCCACGTCAAAAAGCGATCTACACACATTTGAGTGAACTGCCCGTAATTCTCGAGATACTCTTCTAAGGAGCACAACATTGTATACCAAATAAATCAACAAAAAAGACAAAGAAAAGGAGGGACGAAATAAGGTACCAGAAAGCAACCTCACCACAATAGCTATCCCACTGCAAAAGTATATTCCTCTATGCCATAAAATATTTTATGGTACCAAATATATAGCAAAAGTGGCCCTCGTGTAAGGACGAAGATTCCCCATTCAAAATAATTCAAACGCATTTATTTTCCCGCCTTTGCTTTATGTCTATCATTCTGCAAAAATATTTTCTTTACAGCCACACAAACCACTAGAAGAGCGACACGTGTATAGCACTATCTGACAAAGGAATCAAAAGTACTTATACCACTCACACCTGGGCCCGGGTGTGACTTCATTTTTACTACATCCATACACGTGTCCATAAGTACAGCAATGAATGGCTCAGATCAGCGGGAGGGGGGGCGCTGGTAATTTTAATACAGCGCGCCCCCAGTCACACCACTCACACCACGTTTTTTAACTAATAGGGAGGCCTTGTACGGCTGGTGTGAGTTCACTGTTTACCACTATAAAATGCCTCGCAAAGCCTCTTTCCGTTTTTATGCCAAGAATGTTTTCCTCACTTACCTACAATGCCCATGCCCAAAAGAACAACTCCTAGAACTCCTACAATCTCCCCTCCAACTAGCCTGTCAGCCATACTACATACTTGTCGCAAGGGAGCTCCATGAAGATGGAAACCCTCATCTTCATGCCATGGTTCAATGCGCGAAGAAGATCCAAACCTCAAACCCGAGATTTTTCAATCTCATTGGAACCAACGGGAGGATCTACCATCCAAATATAGTAAAACTCCACTCCCCAACAGTAAGTAGACAGTATATACAGAAAGAGGGCGAATTCGTGGAATGGGGAGAATTTTCAACTAAGGGGAAAAGTCCTTCGAAAAACAGAGACGAACTCTGGAGGGGAATACTTGGCGAAGCAGAAACGGAGGAACAATTCTTTACTCTCTGTAAAGAAAGATGTCCCACCGATTACGTCGCAAAATACCCCCAATTAAAAACATTTTCGAGGGATATTAAAAAAGAGAGAGGCCCCCATATACTAGCCCCTTTAATTCATTTCCTTTCTTAAATGAAAAAGTAAAAAAATGGGCAGAAAAAAATATTTTGTTTGTAAGTTGAAATTTCGTTCAGTACGAGTTATGTCAAAATTGTTGTCTCTCCGTTTGGAGGGAAAACGACTTCCTTAGATTAGGGATATACAAAAACAATATCAATAATTTATATACTGATGAAGAACTCTCCTCCTCCTCTGACACTACAAGAAATCATCTTTTTAGGGACAAATTTATTCCATCCCTAAAAGTGTAATATTTGTTGGAAAAAACTTTAGCCAACAAATTTCCTCTGTCACGAAGTTTGTCCCAAATGACCCGTCCGGAAAAGTCAAAAAATGACTTTTAGAGACAAAATTTTGCATTTGTCACTATAAATAGACTTTTAGAGACAAAAATAGGTGGTTGCAAAAAGTTTTGATTTTGAGACAACCAAAAATTTGTCTATAAAAGTCTAATTATAGTCCAAGGCAACGGTGGTAGTTATGGAGACAAAGAAACTGATTTTTGAGACAACACAAATTGGTGTCTAAAAGTTTTAATTTTTGGAACAAATGGTAGTGGTCCGTAAAAGTTTTAGGTTTTTAGGACAAAGGGAAATGGTGGTTAAAAGTTTTAATTTTTGGGACAAATAAAAGTAGTGGCTAAAAGCTTGTTAAATATTTTTTGAGACAACTAAAATTGGTCACCAAAAGTTTGATAAATTTTTTTTTTTTTTTGATTTTGTAACAATTATTCTAAAAATACTAATTTGAACATTAACTTATATTCCTTTCTTGATTTCTCAACAACCAAACAGAAAATATATATCACCAAACCATCCACTCTTCTCCAAATTAAAATTCAACTACACAATAAATAAATAAAAATGCTCATCGCATTCAATAACAAACAAATACCATGCTCTAATTCATTAGTACGTAATATCTTGATTGTATATATGACAGAGATTTCAAAAGTATCATTTCCAATTTATAAGGCTAGTGTTATAAGCATTGTTTATAGCATTGTTTATAGCGTTCAACTATTCAATGAACAAATTGTAATTAGAATTATATCTACCTACATAACAAAACAACTCAACTCATCGCATCTTCTTCTCAATGGTTTCGTTAAAATGACATTCAAAATCTAGCAGAGAGCTCCCAAGTGTTAAATCGACGCAAGCTTGCAGGACCTGCATAGAATAGGCCAAACTCTCAAATAGATTACCAATTAAAAATTATCCAATGATAGATTAATTTAATAAATTGCAATTTAATGTGCCGATTGTAGTATCTGAAGTTCAATTACAAACATTACTCCCAGTGAAAACAATTCCTTGTAGAACAGTAAGTAAAAGGAATAACTCCTATGAAAAGTGTAATTATGCAAATATATATATAGACAAAAAGGAGAATGTTTTTCTAAATCGCCTGCCACACTCCCACGTGAGATACATGTGGGCTTCACACAAATGCACCCCACTGTTTGTCTCTCATGTGATACGTTCTTCAAAAAAATTTTGTCTACTTATATTTTCTAAAGAGTAATGCAAGAGACCTCTAAAAAATAGTCCCTAAATTTACCCCTAAGGTGGTATAATTCAGTAGCCACCTTACCACAGGTCCACAGCTGGTATACATGCAGCAAGTTGTGATGCGTTCAAAACTAATCCTCAGAAATTGTCTTCGCCCACTCATTATTATGTAATCCATTTCCTTCAGAGAGAAAGAGTTCAAAACTAGTCCTCCCCCTTGCTCATAAATTAATGTAATCTTATCTTACAAAATCACTCTAGAAAGTTAATACTCACAATTTCTAGAAAAGTGAATGTATAGTCCTTTCCTCTTATCTGTGTCTGCTGGGCACAGTAAAAAGAGAAGTAGACAATTGTTTTTATAAACTGTTCAAGTGTGTTCTCTACTTCCTCTTTAATTCCTAGATCTGGAGGTGATAAGAGGAAAAGTATCTGATCAATGCTTTTCTTGTTGCCATGTAGTTAGCTTAGAGAGAGTTTCTAAACCTCAATTTCCAGCATAATTTCCATTGACCTCATCAAAAACTTAAAAACCAAATTTACCTCTTATATATGAATTTTAGATGTGGACTAGGTTCTCAACAATATTGATTGAAATTCAGCAATTAACAATCATGGGTATGTCAAAGAAAACAATTAGCATTTGAAGAATAACAAATCTTGATTTGGAATTTGGTTTTGGGAACATGGGTGCATTCGGGCAGAACCTCAGAAAGAATCAGCAGGAGTTCCAGCATCCTTCCACATTTTTGAAAAACCACAAAACACCTAAAGAAATCAAAACCCACGTGAGTCAGCTTAATCAAACCCTAACCCTTTACGCATCTAGAGATGAATCCCTAGAACAAAAGATCAAAAACCCAGTTCAGATTTAACACAAACAATCAAAAGGGACCCAGATCAGGTGCTGCTGCCTTGAAGAAAACGATTCAGAAGATACTAAAAGCACAGTGATGTATAACTTGTACTAGCATATGCATGCAATCCAATCATATTAATATCCTAAGATCCATCAGATTTATTGAATGAAACAAATATTAATTACTCAAACATTCTGAAAAGATGACTTACTAAGAAGAAGAATCAGTAGAGGGTACTCTTCGACTGATCTGCTGCATCAAGAAGTCGACTTTGGCATTGTATTCCGTGCGATCAGACTCCAAGATTTGAATTCTTCCCACCAGCTCCTCATTGATTCTTCGTTGCTCTTCAGCCTCCCTTGTAGCAGCCTCATTATCCCTCTCGAGTTGAGCACGGGTAAGTTTTCCAGATAATGTTGTACTTGGTTTTCGACCACGCCCTAAGCCTCGTATGTAGCCAACTTTTTGTCCAAATACCTCAATAGAAAGTTGCTCATCAGATATCAGGCAAGATCCTTCTTCAATAGCTTTCTCCTACCGCTTTTCAAGCTTGTACTACAATATTCATTAGTTGAGATAAAATTAAGTATCCAGCCACATTTTATTAAGGATATAAGGAATGAAAGTACATAAAGATTGATGTCTTACATGTCTAATCTCAGCATCAGCATGCACCCATGCCTCTTTTTTCTTACTAAAATGCGTTTTTTTGTACAACTCAACAAGTCCAAGTTCCTCTCCAGTGGCACGGTCTCGCTGTGCCATTTATAGCACACATTAAACCTCAATATAGATTACGTTGTTCAATTACAATTACAAAACATAAATTATAGATTCTATAATTAATACCTCATCATATTGCACTTTTCTGAAGGCCTTCGAGCTAGCAGTGTGGAGGACTTTCAACTTCTCCCGATTCAACTTATTCTTGCCACATCTCACCTATTATTAAATGCATAAGTCAGAGTACAAAGTGTTTCTTTTATTATTAAGCATTTCTTATCCACAAAAAATATAGAATTGGAGATAGCAGGTTGAAATGGGTTAGTAAATTGTAGAAAAAAATAAGAGGATAAAATCACTATATCATATATTTTTATTTGAAGAATGTTGTGTCCTTGTCTAATGGTGTTTTGATAAAATATCAAATCTATATCTCATGACCACGTCTGTATTTCTACAACATAGAATTTTAGTGACTTCTGCAACATTCTTTCCCTTGGTTTCATCTTTAGGCATAGTTTTACTATAACTTCTCAAAACAAAATTAACTCCAAGAGAAATTAATGTATCTTGCCCACTTGTCATACCTGTGTCCCTAATGCTCAATTCGGTTATAATTATTATCTGTTGGGTATAATTATTAATTTTGTCTCTTTAAGATTGATAAGTAGGTCTTCCTATTAAGTTATTATGGTTGAAAACATCCCTCTGGGTTGTCAAGTGTATTCTATGGACATCCACAGATCCAATATTTTCTCAATATTCACAAACCAAAAGAAAAAATTCTTGACAATGACTGCCTTTTTTGGCTCCATTTGAGTTCCATGCAAAGCGGCATCCGCATAAAGACAAAGTATGTTTCTTATTGTTAGCTTCATACATATTAAATGATTTGTAGTTTCCTTTCTCTATTTGGCATACATAAGTCTGCTTGTACTTCATCAGCCATCGACTTTTCATGCAAGTTGAGTAAATAAAACTTATAGGCAGAATTACTCTCAAATGAACAAATTGATTCTACTCATAATTGCTATTTTCGGGACTATCAACGTTACCTTATAGTCCTCGTCAGACCACTTTTCGCACAAGAACTTCCACGTCTCTTTTTCCATGTTTTCGGGTGGATCCGCAAGGGCAGATTCCATTGTAGGGAAACTTCTAAAGCGTTGTCGTAGGTCATGGAAATAGCTCTTATACCGGTCGTGCATCAAATTGAGGATAGATTCGATAGCATAGGGTTCATTGGTAAACTTAAAACCTTCCTGTCATACCAAACAAGAAAAAATTAAAGCACATTAAAATCTTCCCCCAAAGTTATTTATGGTGCGTGTTAATTATTGTGCCAGAAACAAATAAATGGTACAAATAGTGCTATCAAAATGCTTGATGAAATAATGTGGGAAGAGGAAATTTACTGGGGAAATAACTATCCAGAAAATAATTTGCGAAGAGGAATTCTAAATCTCAGCAATTGTACCACTTACCTGAAGGTATGCAACCAATGTTTCTTTATCCTCTTCACTAATATTAGTCCACGATGGCACATTTTGTGGGGCAAATTGCCTAGTGACAATCCCTAATTCACTGGTAAATTTTTCAGATGCTTCACCATATGGTCGTCCACTAACCTTACAAATCTGAATAGGCAGTCGCATCCCTTGATTTTTTAGCTTGGCCAATTTGAGGCTTCATGACTTCCCACATCCTCTCTTACTCTTGGATGTGCCTACTAGAAACAATGAAAAAGTATCATGTTAATATATAGATTGAAAAGACGAGAACCACCAACCAAAACAAAACATAAACTTAAAATATTTACAGACCATCAGTGTTGCAATGTGTGCTAGAAGTATCCGAGTGTGAAACTTGTGGCGTAACTTCATGTACTGATTCTGATATAAATGGGTGCAGCGTAGATGATCGAACTGATTTAATGGATGCATGGGGTCCATGTGTTGATTGAGTGGATGAGCGAACTGATTTAGTGGATGCATGGGGTGTAGGTGCATGGGGTCTAGGTACATACCCTGCTCGTCCTCTGTCTCTTGTGGACATACCTGTTGAGAAGTTGAGGGTATATATATCATATATTTCTACACTGCATATATACTTATGCATATATATTAATAAACAGTAGATACCATTAGATTTAGTACAAGTAACCAGAAATTAAGCAGAATCATGCAGTGCATAAAGCTTGTCATCATCAGAATGCCAAGATATAACATGCAGAGTTTTTTACATAGAATTACATATATTTTACCAACAAAAATAAAATAAAATAAATTAATAGTAGTACAACTAAGCACATGGTACAAACCTGCGCTCCTTTTCCGCAAGAGTATGGTCTAAGATGACACTATAAGCCAAGTCAGTTGTTGCCAGTGCTGCAAGATAGTCCTGCCATTAAGAAAGAAAAATAATTACATTTGATAACATTCCAACAGATCTGGTCCAAGTTTCACTGCCAATCAGAAGTGTCATCAGATGGACAAATCATATAGTGGATTATGCACAATGCAAGTTACCAAATGCACGTTTCTTTACAATTTCCCTTTTACTGCAGAATTGAAACTGCTACTGACCAACGCAAGTTACCAAACTGCCTCTTTCTATAACCACCTTTCACGTGGATCAAATTACTCCTTATAGAAAAATTATAAGAAGAAAGTAGTATATCAAACTGAGTAAATTATTGGTAATATTATAAATATTAATTCGATGCAACTTGAGATAAGAATATTCCTTCGAGTAACAGGGTTTTGCAGAGTAATCTTTAATTATACATTAGCATTCATGCAAATATGTTACTCCTGTGGATTCATCATCACTCCTTAGTCCCAGACTTCCAGTTAAGCATAATTGCAAGGAGACCTTTTCACAACTAATATTCAAAGATGCAAAATATCCTTAGTAAAATGGCACATTCAGTAAATAACATCAAGTAGATTTGTATAGATTTGTATTTTTCATCATGATTTCAGTAACCTCACAAGCAGTCTACTCCAATTGCAATCACACAATCACCAGAAAAATGCAATCACACAATAAATTGCAAATCTCAATGTCCTTCATCATGATTTCAGTAACCTCACAAGCAGTCTACTCCAATTGTAAAGAATGAACTATAAATCCTAAGTTTAACCTTGACATTGCATTTGACATAAATTATTACCCATAATTTGCAGGAAATGAGTTTAACCTTTAAGTGAAATTGTTCCATAATTCTACAGGTTAACAGATTATAGGTACTACATTCAACCACTCATAATTCCATTTGCCTTTTGAATGTGAAATTGTTCACCTCACTCCATGATGGCTTCACATTAACAGAGCATCGGTTGGATGATCTATGATGGACTGAGGCCTAGATTGGATATGATCCTCATCATTACATGAATGAATGTAGCAAATGTAGATTGACAGGAAATTGAACAACAATTTATATATAGGCAATTCATAAATATGATAGTCGATTATCAAATAAGTTGATAATATATGGTACCTGATCGGAATCGTTACCGGAGATTCGTTGAGAAATCAGAGAATCAAGGAGAGATGAGGCGGCAACGGAGCGATCCAGATATCGAATCGGTAGAGAAGAGATATATGAATCAGTAGAGAAGAGAAATTAGGGATTTGAGAGCGAAGGAGAGAGAGAGAGGAAGAGAGTGAGTGATGAAACCCTTTTTTTGTGTTTGTTTTTGATAGTCCCCGATTATTGAGTTCATAAATTAATCTATAAAATATAATAATATATGATTTGGGTTTATTAGAGACCAATTAAAATTGTAGGGATATGATTTGGGTTTATTAGGGACCAATTAAAATTGTAGGGAAAAGTGATTGATCCTTTTACAACCAAATAAATTTGTCTAGAAAATGTAATAACATGATTAAATATAATTTTTAAAAAATTCTTTCATTTTGTCCTTAAAAGTATAATTTTTACAAATAAATTATTTTTGTCCCTAAAAATTTGTTTTTAAAACCTTAATTTCTTGTAGTGTGATAACAAGAACCAGAGCAGAGGCCCATCCGCCCAATCTCCCTTTACCTCGAAGGACCCTTAAGAACAAGCAAAGCCGCCTGGGCCAGAAGCCTTGGACGACACAATTACTTCTCCTGCAGAATAAGCTTCAAGGACTACGACCAAGACGCTGTCTACAACGTCATAGACGACATCAAATACTCGACATTTCCCACAATAAAATTTAAAATAAGACCTATTTTAATGATAAATAAATATCATTGAAATATAAATAAATAAAATTTATTAATGTGTACAAGCATTTCAATAGAATGGCCGTTACACGTACCAAATGTGACAGTACATGATGACTTAGCACGAATTATTGTTTCAACAATGCTAGGTAGCTCAAAATTTTGTGGCTCAAATGGCTCAAATCCCTCAAAACGATGTCGTTTTGAGTGTAAATGAATGTAAAACGACGTCGTTTTAATAGATTTGAGCCATTTGAGCTACAAAATTTTGAGCTACCAAACATTTTCCTTATTGTTTAATAAATTTATTAATGTGTAATAGAATAGCCGTTACAGGTACCAAAATGTGATAGTACATGATATTTAGGGGTATTTTCAGAAAAATGGTTAAGAGTTAATTTTTTTTTTGTTTTTTTTGATTTTTTTTTTAAATATATAAAAAATATGAGAAGTGATTTGATTCAAAATAGATTAAAAGTAAAAAAGACAGCTTATAATTGTGTTTGCAAAAGATTAATGGTGATGACACTAATTTTAATTTTCCTATACCATTGTGGCAATTCTCACGTATTCTCTTGCAAACAAATCAATTCATTTTTTTTTTTTAAATTATTTATATGAAGCAAATCAATTCACTTAAGAGCTGGTTTGAAAACTTGCTATTTTAATGATTTTTAAGTTGTTTTATGGGATGAAAAAAATTATGTCTGAAATGATTTGTAATTTTTTTTATTGTTGAAAAAATAATTGATTAATGTATAAGATGTGATATCTTATTTTATTAATTATTTTAATTAATTAATTAATTTTTTTGTTAACTATTTTAGCCAAACTCTTAACTTCCCAACCAACACCTGACCTTTAATTGATATATTAAAAGAAGAAAAAACCTTTTGGAAGTGAAAAGAGAAATTACAAATAAGTAGTATAGTAGAAAAATAATTGCACTATAGATGAAATTATTTTTGATTCAATTATGAAATTATTTTTTCCAAATAGTCATGTTAAAAGGTGTATAACATATGCAAATTATCATATTTGTGAAATTAATTACCGCAAATGTGATAATTGAATGGTTTTAGGACCGTAACTAAAAAAATAATTATAACCAAACACCATATAAGTTATAATTAATGTTTTTTTAAATTACAACAAAAATAATATCATAATAAAGATAGTTTATAACAAGCATTAAATTAAGTTATAATTAAAATTATAACTAATATCATAATAAATAAATTATAACTAAATATCACAAATACTATAAGTAGAACATTTAATATACGTGTTAAAACAAGCGTGTGTCATAAAATTTCCCCATAAGAAACACCTGTTATATGAACAAAATGATGCGCCGATGCGACCAGCTATATGTATATAAGGAAGACATCGAGGACGAGGACGACGACCGTCTACGTTGTGGAGACGATAAAAATGGCATACATGTGAAAAAAAAGGTAGTGTAATCATCATCACCCCTTTTTCTGTCTCCCCATCAGAACTTCCTTTTAACTTAAGTTTGGGAAATTTTTGTCTCTCTTGTGAAACGATAAGCACCTGTTTCCACTCCGACATCTTGATTTTGTATATATTGGCATTGCATCGAATTAGAATAGAAAACAAAAACCTTTCTTCATTGACTTGCCCCAAAAAAAAAAAAAAAACAGACTTTTTTGGATGATAATAAAGCTGTAAAACAGATAAATAAATAAATGATGTGCCTGGATTAGGGGTGATAAATTGGTTTATAAATTTTAACAAGTTTTAAAATTTGATCAAACTTAATTTGTTTAACTTTTGTACTAATTTCAAACAAATTTTTGTGGAGACTACAAACCTTTAGTAATTTGATAATTTTATATAATTTTAAGTTGTCAAATCGAATCAAATAAATAATTACAGTAACTATTTAAATTTGATTTAAAAACTTTAACAATTTTTAAAATGTGTTTAAATTTAACTTTATAAATTCTAATAATTTTTAACAAATTGATTATCCCTTCCGAGACTTAAGTTGATAGTGACTCCTATGTTATAACGACGTACCTTGAGATCAATTGGATCCAATCGTGGTACAAATATTTAATTTTTGAAAAATGTTTGAGATTTTAAGATTTTTATTAAATTTTTTATCAAACACTCTGATATGAATGTTTAGTAAAAAATTTGATAAAAATATTGAGATTCCTCACATTGTTCATAATTTTTTTTTTACTTTAAGTCCTCGTTTGGGAAGGTGGTTATTTTAGTAGATTATTTTAATTTTTGGTTAATTTAGTAGGTTAAAATATTTGTGTTTAGGGATAGAGTAAGATTTTTTTGTAGTTGGATGTGATGTTTGTGAGAGAAAATGAGAAATGATTATGGGTTTGATATGACATTTTTTCTTATTAACTATTTTAACCTATTTTATTTATTTTTTTTATTTTTATTTTTATTTTTTTTGTAAATTTTAGCCCAAAAAAAGCCAAACCATAGCTTCCCAAACAGGGCCTAAATTTTAAGTCACAATAATAACGGTCACAACAAAGATAAAATTATTAACCAGTGTGTATTGTATTTGGCCTATTTTAGGAAGATTGTAAAAAGTAATTTTTTAGTTTTTAACCAAACTTTTGATTTTTTTAGACAAATGATCTGGAAAGTTGATAAAAAGTTACTTTTGACTTTTTTTTATTAATATTTGTTTATGATGCCAAATCACAAATAAATAACCAAACTACCCCCATTAATTTAAAATATTTACAACTTCACACATATAACACGTTTTGACTCATGAGGAGTAGAATTATAATTTTACCAGTAGTTAAAAATCAAATTCTCAAATAAAAAAAAATTGTAAAAAAATCAACTTTTAACTTTTGTTACTAAAAAAGTAACTAAAAGTCCAACTTCTCAAAATAACCCTTTGTATGGTCTTTGTGTGTTTAAATTTGGTTTTTACACAAAAAAAAAAAAAAAAAAACAAAAACAAAAAGTGTCAGCGTTTGATACCAACAATACGAGGTTTTGTTTTAAGTTGTGCAAAGGCAAAGGCCAACCGGAACCACACAGGGCCTGGATTCCTGACCCCAGGTGGCATATATCAGGTGGTCCACGTGGCAAACCCCCCCAGCCAAACTTAAAAAAGTAGTAAAAAGATACACAGGCTGACAAAAAAAATCAAAAATACAAACAAAATAAATAAAGGAGTGCTGCAGAGGAGAAGCAGAAGGTGTAGGCATGAAAATGGGATTTCACTTTAGAGCAATGGAGACAACTCTTGTTTTGAACGTAGACAAGCTTGTGGGATGGTCATGGAGTCCTGGCCTTTGTGCACTCATCAAAACTTGATTTTTAATATAAATAATTTTTTTAATAACTCTTATAAAATTAATAATTCAAATCACGAAGTAATGTCCAACCTAACCCGTTGCAATGTGGAGACCCCATTTCCGAGCCAAGGTTCTCTCCTTGCAGTCTCGTACTTGCGCTCGTCCTTGCAGGCCTTCGGGTCTACTTTTAGGCCCAATTTTAATAATTCGAACCGTTCATATTTTATGATTTATTCAGTATATCATACCTGTAAAAAATCAAGATGATCGGATATCAGAAAGCATATGTTCAAAAAACTGTTTTTTAAATTCTTTAAAAAATAGTTTTTAGTTCAATTTTTCAAACACATACTTTCTGATATCCGATCAACTTGATTTTTTACAGGTATGATATACTGAATAAATCATAAAATATGAACAGTTCGGATTATCAAAATTAGGCCTAAAAGTAGACCCAAAAGCCTACAAGAACGAACGCAAGTACAAGAGCTGCAAGGAGAGATCCTCATTCCCCATTTCCATTGTCATTCATAATTGCAAACCAACCCTAAAATTGATTCATCATTGATTTGTAACTGTCTAGGAAAATAGAAAAAGTATCACATTTGACAGTTAAAAACATCACATTTTTTAAAAAATTATTTTTGTTTTTTATAATTATCAAGTCATTCTAATTTCAAAGGATTCACAAAGTAAAATAATTAAAGAATTTTTTTTAAAAAAAAAAAACAAAACAAATCAGATTAGTAAAACTATCCAATAACACACCACACACCCCAAAAAAGTTATTTTTTTAAATATTTGTCAAAACATATTAACTTATTTAGGCATAGTTTGAGAAGTTGGTTTTGGTGGGTTAGTAGCTAAAATAGTCACAAAAAACAAAATAGGCTATTTTAACCACAAAAAACAAAGTATCAAATTCAACCCATAATCATTACACTCCTCTCTCACAAAAAAAGTTTAAAAAGCCAAAAAGCCCTTCCCAAGCCAGACTTTTTAGCCCCAAGCTAAAATAGTCAAAAAGTCAAAAAGTCAACCCACTTCCCAAACGGAGGCTTAATAACAGTTTTGATCTAACAATAATAATAATATAAAGAGGAAGAATTATTGTTCAGTGCATCTTTAGAAAAATAATTAACAAATACATTGAAAAACTTATTTTTTAATTACTAAATAAATAAAGTTTATCACAAATTGGTAATTATTTAAAAAAAAATTCTATTTTTACATAGAATTCATACATAAAACTTGACAAAAATAATGTGACAATAATATTTTTACAATTTTAAATCAAAATGATAGATATTTAAACTTTCAATAAATAACTATTAATAAGATTCATCATTTTTTATATAAAAATTTTATTTATGGGTAGGTTTGGGAAGATGGTTTGTGGCTATTTTAGTCACAAAAGAAAAAATAAGCTATTTTAGCCATAACAAACAAAATAGCACATCCAATCTATAATCATTACACTCTTCTCTCACAAAAAAAGTCTAAAAAATTAAAAAGTCATTCTCAAACTAAGGTTTTTAACCCAAGCTAAAATAGTCAAAAAAGTCAAAATTAAAAAGTCAATCAAATTCCCAAACGAAGCATATAACATTATTCCTTTTTCTATTGAGCAAATTACAAACACCTCTCTCGAAGTTTGGTGAAAATACAGATTCTTTCTTGAAGTTTGAGAAATTACATCCCGACTTCTGAGATTTATATTTTCATAACAAATTACCTCATGAAATTTTTATTTTTATGTAAATTTCTTCCTAATTTTTTATCCAAATTTAACCTTCAAAGAATAATTTATACTTTTTCAAACCTCACGAAAAATTTTGCCCTTTATTATTCATCTGGAGTTAAGAAAAAGACAAGAGCATCATTCAGGCACCGTTTGGGAAGGTGGGTTGGAGGCTTTTTTGGCTATTTTAGCCACAAAAAACAAAATAGGCTATTTTAGCCATAACAAACAAAACATCACATCCAACCCATAATCATTACATTCTTCTCTCACAAAAAAACTCAAAAAAGTCAAAAAGCCAAAAAGTCCTTCCCAAACCAAGCTTTTAAGCCCAGGCTAAAATAGCCAAAAAAGTCAAAAAGCCAAAAAGTCAACCCACTTCCCGAACGGAGGCTCAAAGGAAAGATGTGGGTGAGAGAGAAGATTAGTATGAAGAAAAAAAAAAAAGGCAGAGGGAAGCCTAGCAAGCAGGCATTAAGGTCTCTGCTCTGGCTGCCACGCCTCAGGTAGCAGTACGGTACAATACGGTCAAAGCCTCGCCAACTTCTTCTCCCCTCCATCCCATTGGATTCCCACCTGTTTGCCCTTGTTTTGGATTGGTTGTCTTACTAATCTTTTTAGAAGAATCTACACGTCAGTGTAAATTTTTAAAAACAAAAAATTCAAATCAATGAAAATTTTATAAATATTAATAATTAAATTTATAATTTTTTTCATGTAAACTTTTTACTTATATGTAATTTTCCATCTTTTTATTTATTTATTTTTTTAGTTTTTATTTTTTTACAAAATATTAGATTACATAGATTATAAAACTATAAAAAAACAAAAGAAATTTTTTTTTAAAAAAAAGTCAAATAAAGGAAGAAAAAAATTTGTTGATTTGTTTTCAACTTTTTTTCTTAACAATAATTCTTTGCAATAATTCAACTTTTAATAATCCTTGTAATGCTAGTTTAAAATGTGTTTAATGACGATTTAAAGATGATTTATAATTAATTGGGTAGTTAAATCATTGTTAGAGAATCTTACAAATTATTGCAAAGAATTATTTTTTTAATAAACTTTTTTTTTAATCTTTTAAAGAAATATTTTAATTTTTAGATCTTTTTACATTAAATGGATTAAAAAATTTAAAAAAAATAAAACACTGATGCAAATTTTGAAAAATTACTAAAAATAAAAAATTCAAGAAAAAAATCAAAATATCAAATTAGTGTTATTTTTGAAAAATAATTAGAAATCAATGATAAATTTTATAATATTAATAATTAAACTAATATTTTTTTCAAAAATTTATAATTATTTTTTAAAAATTTCACTTAATTGTAATTTTTTTTAAAAGATTTTTTTAAGTAATGTCCAATTCAGTCAACACAATAATGCTAAATACATAATTTCATACGGGTTCGAACAATTTATCTGATGGTCGAATGGTTGACCAGATGATAAATGATAATCGTAACGGACAAGATAACTACTACAATTGATAAAATAATAGCCATAATTGACAAGTTTTGACCCGTCAATCATCCCACCCGCCATTCAGATGAACAATTTCTATGTTTCATTCGGTATTTCATCGTATGTGTGCGTAGCATTACTGCAATCACTCACATTGCTGTCTAATGCTCTCGCTCTTTCTCTCTCTCTCTCTCTCTTTCTAATTGTTGGGTTTGCTTGGATAACCGAGCTTCCCAATGATTCACCTCTTTGCATGGAAGGCACTGGTTGGCCCACTCACTTGCTTTGATCAGCGCTTCGTTACTCCCTCTCATCTTTCTCCCTCTCTCTCTTCATCCTCAGTTACGCACAGACTGTTGTTTTTTTTTCTTTTCTTTCTGCTCTTCTTCTCCTTCTTTCTTTTTTTTTTTTTTTTTTCTCTTTGTATTTTTTTGGAAGAATAACATAGGGATTAATAACAAAATACTATAAAATACATCGTAAACATTTTGCATTCTTTAATTATTGTATGATATTTTATTATGTCTATAATTCAAAAATAAAAAATCTCTCACAATCATTTTTATGATATTTTCTTTTATGATTCTGCCATTACTTTTTTTCAGGAAGTAAGTAGACTACACAACGCGGCCCCGTCAGATCAGATGCTTACCTCTTAGCTATACCCTTTCAAAAATAAGATAGATAGCTAAATGGTTATTCTTTTTGATTTTAGTGTAAACTTTGAACAATTCTTCGAGAAAAGTTGAATTGAGACAATTAATTGTAAGCCGTATTCACTTCAATGGATGTAACAGTCAAGAAGATATAAGATAAGAGAAATAAATAAGTAAAATTAAATGTTAAATTTTATATTTTTATGTTATAATTTTTTTCTATTGCAAACTTTTAAATTATATACATATTATCTATATATATAAAAATATAAAATAAATTAAATACTTGTCTTGGGTCGCTTTCTTATAGAACTAAGAAAAACAGACGGATTATTCACCCAAAAAAAAAAAAAAGAAAAACAGACGGGGATGCAAAAACCGAGCAAGATAGAAAAAAATTGTCATCCCTAAACATCAATAACATCCGCTGCCTCTTCAAAATAAGGTAAGCTTGAAGTATTAGATAAATTATTTTGTTTAGATTGATAATATTGATGGAATCCACGACATTCATTCAAGATTTCATTCATTGAAAAGGCCTTTTACATTTTGGTCAATTTTGACAATTAAAAAAAAAGTCCGTTTATTAGAGTCTGTTTGCTACCATTCCGTTTTCAGTTTATTTTTAAAAAAAAAAGTAAATTACATATATCCCTCAAGGTTTGGCTAAATTATAAATACCCCTTGAGATTTGAGAAATTACAAATTCCTCCCTGAATGTTATATTTGCATAACAAATTAGGAGGTAATTTGTTATGAAATATAAATCACAGGGGCCATTTGTTATGAAAATACAAACCTCAGGGGGCCGGATGTAATTTCTGAAACTACAGGGATATCTGTAATTTAACTAAATCTCGAGAGAAGTATATGTAATTTGTCCTTAAAAAAAATTAAAAAACTGTCATAAAAACTTGTTTGACAATTTTTTCAGTTTATAAATGGTTGTCTCAGTTTATAAATTTGAGGAAAAAAACGTAATCTCAAAAAATGAGTTTATGTTTTTAGTTTTCAAATTTTTTTTTTCAATTAATTTTTTTTTCAAATATTTTTTTTAAATATTTTTTTCAATTAATTTTTTTTTTCAAATTATTTTTTTTCAATTAATTTTTTTTTCAATTAATTTTTTTTCCAAATAATATTTTTTTTCAATTCACTTTTTTTTCAATTAATTTTTTTTCAAATAATTTTTTTTTTCAATTACCTTTTTTTTCAATTAATTCTTTTCCCAATTAAATTTTTTTTCAATTATAATGTGTGTGATCCCATTGTCATAAATAATAAAAATGAATATAAATATTTTAGGCCTAAACAAACATATTTTTTAGTTTATGTTTTAAACTTTTTTTAAACATTTTGTTCAAACCAAACGCGTTTATAATTTATGTTTTTCTAAAAATAAACAAAAATCAATTTATAAAAATTTTGTAAACATAAACCAAAAACGTAAACTTTACCAAACGCTACCTTAGTGTATTAATTTATTTGAATCACATTCAGTGTTTTGGTTTGAATTTTTAAGATTAAGTTTTTTGAAAACTGAGTTTTTTATTTTTCGTATTTTTTTGTTTTTAATGGATATTTTTAAAATTCTAAGTATATTTTTATTTTTTTTAAATGCACCTTACTTAGGTATATCTAAAAAGTAAAGAATTTATGAAAAAATATTTTAAAAAATTAATAAATACATAAAAATATGAAAAATATACTGAATTCTTTTTTGTTTTTGTATTTTTGGTATTTAGTGAAATTTTTAAAAAAAAATCACAAAAATTATACTTTCTATGTGTATTTATGTTAAGTGTGTCTAAAAATTTAAAATTTTTCTTAAAATATTTAAAAAATTCAGTTAAAAAAAATAGAAAACAAAAAAGTAATATATTTTTTGTACATTGAAAAAAAAATCAATAAGCCAAAAAAAATCACTTCCTAATAAAGACAAAATGAATAATTTATTGATTCAACGGTTGTCTAATATTTTCCAAAATTCCAAGTTATACAACATTGTTTTTGCTATTACTTATTGACGTTTATCAATTTATACAGTAATTAAATAATGAATATACATATACATATAATTTTAATAAAGTAAAGTTACATGCATCAAATTTTTGTTTAAATTTGTTTATAATTAGTTTCATTTGGACAACGCATGAAATTCAATGCATTGATGACACATTACTTCATAAATAAATTTAATTAATGATTAATCTACTAACATTTTTCAAAATTCCAAGTTATACAACATTACTTTTGCTATTACTTATTGACGTTACAGTAATTAATTATTGAAATTTTCATAAAGTAAAGTTACATTCATCAAATTTTTGTTTAAATTTGTTTATAACTAATGTCATTTGGACAACCCATGAAATTTAATGCATTAATGACACATTACTTCATAAATAAATTTAATTAATATTTTAGTAAAAAAATTAATGATTACCACATTGAAAATAAAATCATCATTTATCATTTTACTAAAATAAACATTTGATAGGAAGACTTAAAGCTATGTTTGGTTTTGATTTTTTTGGCTGAAAAAGTACAAAAAAACAAAATTGACTACACAAATTAATAAGACAAAATATTATCTTCAAATCATAATTATTATATTTATTCTCTCATAAAAGTCAAAAAAAATCAAAAACAAAAATCAAGCGAGATTAAAATAACCAAAAAATTAAATTATTTTAGCTCTTTCCCAA
Organism: Camellia sinensis; assembly: GCF_055761805.1. Lineage (NCBI taxonomy): Eukaryota > Viridiplantae > Streptophyta > Magnoliopsida > Ericales > Theaceae > Camellia > Camellia sinensis. The sequence goes on from NC_138965.1 coordinate 212,636,825, forward strand.
AGAAAAAGCCAATTTCATTTGTTTAACAAATGAACCATTCATTAGAAAATCATTATAATGTTTTAGCCTCCATTTGAGAAGTGGATTGATTTTTTAATTTTTTCACTATTTTAGTGTGGGCTAAAAAGCTTAGTTTGAAAAGGACTTTTTAATTTTTTTTTTGCTATTTTAACTTGGGCTAAAAAGCTTGGTTTGGGAATGACTTTTCAACCTTTTGTTTTTTTTGGACTTTTTTGTGAGAAAATAGTATAATGATTATCGGTTAGATGTGATTTTTGTTTGTTGTAACTAAAATAACTTATTTTGTCTTTGATGACTATTTTAGCCCCAAAATTACTTGCCAAACACCACCTAGACATATTTTGTTAACTTTTAGTACTAGTTAAAAAAATTAGAAAGCCATTATAAAAATAAATTATTCTCTTTATTCTTATATATATATATATATATATATGTAAAAAATTAAGAAATCATTAACAGGCCTAATTCTCAAATGGAAATGAAGAAATAAAAAGATAAATCAAATATAATTAAATTTTACATTTAAAATTACAGATAAGTGATTGTGTGATGAAAATTAATTTTTAAATAATTTTTAAATTGATAAGAATAAATTTATAATATTATAAGAGAATACAGGTATAAGTAGTCGGTCAATCCATTACTCATTTTGAGTAGCGTCCGTCTGACATGGACTTAGACGGTGCAAGTTAGTTCAAAACAAAGGAAGGTAGCTAAACTGCGCCAGGGCAAGCAAAGCAAAGAAAGACTTGACAGAAAAGTCTAATAATGTAATCTGCGTGTTTGAGTAGTAGGTTTTTATGTAATTTTTGTTAGTCGTAGGAAAAAAAAAATTTAGTATTTAGAAAGATAGTTAAGTTTTTTTGTGATTGAATATAATGTTTGTGAAAAAAAAAATAAAATAATTATAGAATTAGATGTGATATTTTGTTTAAATTTATTTTTTTTGATTTTACAAAAATTTTGTCTTTTAAAAAAAAAATAAAGAAAAAAACCAAAACCAAATCTTACAAAAACACCATGTGACATTTGGAGGGAAAGGGTGACTTTCGGAAAACTGGTTAATATTTGCCTGTGAGAAAAAGGAGGTGGCACTTCTACACTCCTCTCTCTCTCTCTCTCTCAAAAGTTTGAACAACATTCAAGGCAAAGGCAAATGTAAAGAGAAGAACTTCAATGGACTTGGAACAGATGCTTCAATGTTCCCAACGCATTTAATCAACATTTCGGAAACACAACGGCGGTGTTTGGCAATAACTTTTTAAATTTTTTATTTTTATTTTTTCATTAAAAGATAAATTTTTTACAAAAGTAAAAAAAATAAATTCAATCAAAATATCACATCAAATCCCATAACCATTTTACTTTTTCTCTTACAAACATTATATTCAACCACAAAAAAATCTAACTTCCTAAACACAAAAAAAAATTTCTCCAAATGCGAGTGTTTGAAAAGTGAATTTTCTTATAAATTTTTTTAATTATAATATATTATTAGAAAAAAAAAATTATATTTAAAAAGATAGTTAAATTTTTTTGTGATTGAATATAGTATTTGTGAAAAAATAAAATAAATTGATTATAAAATTTAATATTATATTTTGTTTAGATTTAATTTTTTTAATTTTATAACTAATTTGTCGTTTAATAGAAAAAAACAAAAAAAATATTCAAAAAATTTCTTCCCAAACACCACGAATACCCATTATCAAATACTACAACAATTATTTAAAAAACATTATATTATTTTCATAAAAATAATTCTAATTTACTTAAAAGTCCTTAATGTTAAATTATTTCTCAAAATCTTAATAAAAAGCACTTATTAGTCTCATAATTCTTGTATATATTATTTTCGTAACATAATCCCTCAATGTGTAATGCAAGCAAGAATTACAAGTTGTTAACTTTAGAGCATTCCCACCAAAGCCCTAACCCCCTCCTTACCTATTTTAAAGAATAAATGACTCCTTATTTACCTGATCAGATCTCCTAAATAATTTCTTAAATTAATTTTTGCCACAATGACTCCCAAATAGAGTCACTGTAGCTTCCTTTTCTTTCCTTTTTTTTCTTTTTTTTTTGTTACTTTACTTTGTTTAGAGACTGCAATACACATATAATTTTTATTTTTTAAAATTTATAATTAAAAATTATATTTTTAATAAAATAAGAAAAAATAAAGAGTTTATTAGTAGAATAGATAAAAAAATAAAAAATATGTTGAAATAAGTAAATAAAAAAGTGATTCTTAAAATAAAGAACGAAGTTTTTAATAATATTTTAAAATAAAATTTAAGTAAACTGATGAGAATGCAATGCTATTACACCTCTATGAAAATATAATTATTATAAATTGATCTCACTAACACAGAATGAGATCAAATACAAATAAAAATCATGACATAAGACAGGCTATTTTGTGCCCCTGGTTCGTGTCTATCATCTCTCGATTGCTTCTCCATAAAAATATAATTATCTCGAATAGTTCAAACTAAAACGCAATTTCTCTTTTGAAAAAAAACAATGCAATTTGAAGCTAAAGATTGTAAGACATCAATTCTTTCTTCCACTAAATTACAACAAAGGGAGAGAGAGAGAGAGAGAGATAGATAGGAAAGGCTTTAGCAAAGGTTGGATTGGAATGGCATTGGGCTGGTGAGGCTCGGAGCTCAACAACAAAACCCCATTGGGGCAGTTTCCCAAGCTGTTGTTTGCCAGTTATAGCCAGCCAGTAATACTTCTACTAGTTCACTCTAGTGTATGTGACTACTAGCAGAGAGAGAGAGAGAGAGAGAGAGAGAGAGAGATAGTGAGATTTGGCCTTAAAACAAGATTGTGATCTCTCCTCTCTCTCTCTCTCTCACAAGAAACTTTTATCAATGTGACACCGAACCGACTACGTACGCCTATTTATTCATCTTCCTCAATGACATCACCGCCACTATGGCCGCCGTTACAGCTGCTTCCGCCGCCGCTGTTCCTGACACCGCCACCATCACTGCCACCACTGCCATTATGACAACCATTATTATTATTATTGTTGACAGTCTTGTCGTCGTCATAATCTTCAGCTTCGGAGCTCTTGGAACTGACGGTGGTAGGTGGAGATTGAAGAGAAGTGGAAGTGACGCGGCCGACAATGGGGTTGGGCTCCGTCACCTGCCGCCCGTCACGCGGCGGCGCAAACACCACCGGCAGGTACTCCTCCGCTTCGCACGGGAACTTCGAGTTCTTGAAGTGCTCTTTCAATGCCTCCACTCCCTTCCTCAAATCAAAATTCACACTAATGTAATCCATATATATATATATATATACACAGAGAGAGAGAGACAGATAGAATACCTGCAATCTAGCATAGGTGACTTCGCAGATTTTCTTGGAATTGAAGACTTCCCAATTTTGAAGATGAAAAGCCTTGTAGAGCCTCCATGTTGCCTCCGGCGAGGTCATATTCACGAACCCATATCCCACATTACACTTGTTTCTGTTTTTCAAAAACATGAAACACAAAACACAAAAGCACATACGTAAATTAAACCCAAAAAACAAAATAAAATAAAATAAAGAAAAATAATAATAAAACCCAATATGTATTTAAGAGATCAGGAAAAGAGAGAATCACATGAAATCGATAGGGAGGTATACAAAATCGTAGGAAGACAAGGGCTGATCATCGCCGCCGTCGGCCACCTGCTCGTTGCAGTGAATGCAGTGGTTGTCCAACATATTCAGCAGTAGTTTTTGACTGCGCCACCACCCACAAATGACAAACCCACAACACCCCAAGTCAAAATACTCAAAATTTTATATAAAATAAATACATTTAATAACCCAATAAAATAAAATAAAAAGAAGAGAAAAATCGGAGAGGCAAGGGCATAACCTGTACTTGTTTGGTATGTTTTTGATCATGACAGTGGTCCTGGAATCTCTGCAATTTGATTCCATAATCGCATCTTCGTTTATTAGAAAACGAGGATCGAAATTCTTTGCTTGTCTTCCCTTCAATGGCCTATTACTCTTGGTGCTTGTCTGTTGTTGCTGATTTGCACTCTTCTTTGAACTCTTTTTCATAGGATTGTTATTATTGCACCCTCGAATTCCATTGTCAACCTCACTCTTTACACATACAGCCGCCATTGAAGAAGCTTCAACAACCCCACCTCCATTCCCATTAGGGTTTCTTTTACAGAAACTTGATTTCTTCCCCATTGTTTGAGTTTGAGTTTGAGTTTGAGAATTGTAGCAACGCGGCGGCAGGTGGAAGGCGGGTATTTTACGATGAAATGATGGCGGCGGCGGTGGCGGCGGCGGCGGCGGTGGAAAACAGGTTGAATTCTTTCTTGAATAGTTTGAAGAAGAATTGAAGCTTTTGATTGTGGTTTGTGTGAATTTGGAGAACCTGTTGACATGGCCACCGGGTCGACTAAATTCGATGACAACGTGCGAGCCATGAATTTCCTTTCCATTCATCTCCGAAAGAGCCTTGGCTGCGTGTCTAACATCATAGAACTCCACAAACCTTTGGTGCCTCTTCAATGGCGTCTCTCTCAATTCCTTCACAGGACCTAAAATCAACAAATCTTTTAAATTAAACCAAAAAAAATAAAATCTGCAGATTTGATAAAAGCAAAACTGACCCAATAATATATAATTTGACATGAATCGATACGTGTATATGTGCATAAAATATAAAATTCATACCAAAAGCTTGAAAGATATCTCTGAGGCTGGTGGTGGAGACAGAAGAGTCTAAATTGAAGATCACGAGGGTCCCTTGGTTGTGCCCGTCGGAGACACCAGCCACCGCCGGAATCGTGAACTGGGCCCACACCGCGCGGCCAGAGATAAGACCTCGACCCCGCGGCGGCGGCGGAGGAGGCGGAGCCACTACCAAATTCTCTAATTCGTAATTATTCCGAGCAATCTCTTGGAAGTGCTTACTCAGCCTGCTCTGCTGCCGCAAGTGCTGCTCCCTTATCTCCGCCTCCGCCGCCGTCGCGTCTCTCAAATCGTAAAAATACACCGTCATGATTCCGTCGCGGACTCTCTCCATCTGCACCGCTCTTACATCTCCGAACACCTCCAATTCCCTCCTCACCTCCGATTCACTCACGCCGATGGGGACAGAGCTCAGGAGGAGAACCCTCGTGGCCGTCGTTGACGGCGGAAGCGGCGGAGGGAGTGGAACGTACGGCGGCGGAGGACAAAGCGGCACGACTTGAGGAGGCGGAGGAGGGTATGGGTAGTAAATTTGGGTTGGAAGAAGGGTTATTTGGTTGTGGCTATACGGGTTTGTTGGTCTGAACTCGGCTGCTTTTGGATCCAAACTACCCGGAAACCTCACAAAACCAGTGTCTCCCATGGCGGTTTTGTGGACAAAAAGCGGTTTGCCGGCGAAGTCAAAGCAAGTCAACCAAGTTGAAGTAGGTGGTGAGCGGTTTTCCTACTCTTCCTTATACTCCATCGCTTAGCTTCCCGAGTAGACTGCACATCTCTCTCTCTCTCTCTCTCTCTCACTCTCTAGTCTAACAATGTAAAAGGACAAAAACAACACAACATCTCTCTCTCTCTGTGGCGCTCTCTCTCTCTCTCTCTTCTTGTATGTGTAAAAAAGACAAAACAAAATGAGAAATGGTGGATTGCTTTTAAACCAGTTCTGTTGTGTACAAAGGTGAATGGGAGCACTGTTTATATTTATGTTAAATTACGAATTTACCCTCTGGCTTGAAAATTTGAGAGAGGATGGATATGGGCCGTACACGTGGCGTGCGAAAGAATGTTGGGGTGAAAGTATGTCATTTGCGAAATTAGTTCGAGAGAATAAGGTTGGTTTGGAATGTTTTAAATAAGTATATTTTTTTATTTTTTATGAAATATAAGTTAGATAGGGATTGAGTTAGAAGTAATATTGTAGAGAAGTAATGTGATTTAAATAAGATAATATAATTTAGATATAATAATAATTTTTTGACTTTTTTAATATATGCTAAACAAAGCCTAATTAGAAAGGATTTGAGAGGATAGAAATAAATATATTTTTTAATTTTTAATAAAAATTTGTATAAAAAAATAATATGATTTAAAAAATATATTAATATTATAAAAAATGTCAAATAACGTCTTAATTTATCATAAGAAAAAATAAATTAAAATATTATATCTAAATTATTACTCCCTCCGTCCCAAAATATTAGTCCTTTATTTCATTTTTCATTGTCCCAAAATATTAGTCATTCTTCAAAAATCAAGTACAAAAACAATGTAAATTTTCTATTTTGCCCTTCTTTTAAATTAATAAACAATATAAAAAGTACAATTATGACATTGATATTCTCAAAAAATGTACTATCAAAAGGGTAATTTTGGAAAATCAATTTTTTTCAAATGCAATAATTGTACTACCAAAAAAAGTTGAATTCCCCAAAAGGGACCAATATTTTGGGACGGAGGGAGTATGAAAAGATGTTACATCTCAAAAGTGTCAAATTGCACTTTTTATGTACTTCTTGTTTTGAGAGTATTTTGACTATTATTAAATTAAATTTATTTTATTTATAAATAATATATTTTAAAAAAATTATAAAATAAATCATTCAAATTATTAAAACAAATATATAAGATTATTTCCAATGGTGAATCAAATTTGGCATCAAATTTAAATTTTGGTGAAAAAGTCACATTTTAGTGCTCCAACGGTTTCACTAAATTAGTATCAAAATGAGAATTTAACAAAAAAATCATCAAACTGAGAACATGGTACAGATTTCAGCAAATTACTGTGCGTGACTGTTGAAGGAGGTCAACCGGTCAACCAGCCGGTTGCTTGGCTGATTGACCAACCGGTCGACCGATTTCCTTTCAAATAGTGGGTTCGAACCAGTCAAAAAAATGTTCAAACAGGTAAAAAAAAAAAAAAAATTACTCTTACCAGTCGACCGGCCGATCGACCCTTTCCTTTTGATGCACGGTTGGAGCAAGCCGTATCAAATTAAAAAAATTGACTTTTTTTTATTCAAATTTGGTGAAAATTTTGGTTTACCGTTGGAGATACTCTAATAATAAGTTTTATAAACATCTAAAGAAAAAATCTTTCAAAGCCTTCGTTTGGAAAGTAGGTCGTTTTTTTGACTTTTGTGACTATTTTAACCTGGGCTGAAAAACTGGGTTTGGGAAGGACGTTTTGACTTTTTTGTGAGAGAATAGTATAATGATTATGGGTTGAATGTGAAGTTATATTTGTTGTGGCTAAAATAGCCTATTTCGTCTTTTGTGACTAAAATAGCCAAAAAAAACTCTTGCCAAAGGGAGACTCAAGCAAAGTTTGGCATACTTCAAATAATTCATCTTTTTATCTTTTTTTCATCACATCACCTCTTATGTGGGTGAAAATCTGACCACACTGCCTGTTTATTGATCAGCTGGAGAGCACAGGCAGAATAGATGGCTTAAGTAACCTAAAACAGAAAGAAAAAGCTCCGGCGGTGGTTCTTCCACCCGGGGGCACTCCGACGATCAAGTCAGTATATCTCTCAAAGATAATCAAGTACTAAACTGAATACTCAAAGTATAAATTACATACCTTAGACCCACGGGGGTGCCTCTCTTTTATAATATACTCAATCCAAGTCCAACTAGAAGTATGACTTCTATGAACTCTAATTCACTGTTTACTCTGGACTCTTTTAAGTGATAAAGATAAACTCCTTGAGAGTTTTGTCCTTATCTTGATTCAGTCCCCTTTGTGCCTTAGGACTCTTACCCCCTATCTCGGATTTCGATATCTTCGGAGATGACCTCGGCTTCTCCGAGATTACCTCGGCTTAACTACCAAGGCACGTGGCACCTCGGCTGACACGTCGGCGTCACCATGCCACGTGTTGGTACTGGAAAATATATCCCCACACCTCTCTACTTTTCTGCATATCTTTTCATAAAAAGACAAAAAATACACTTAGGCTCCGTTTGGCAAGTTGGGTTGGGGGCTTTTTTAGCTATTTTAGCCACAAAAGACAAAATAGGCTATTTTAGCCACAAAAAACAAAACATCACATCCAACCCATGCTTGTATTATACAACTACTCCATTAGGCCTTGTTGGGAAAGTCAGATTTTGAACAAAAAAATAATTAAAAATTCACTATAAATTATCTATTTATTTTTTTATTTTTTATATATTTTTCCATAACAAATTTTAAAAAAATTTAAAAATTAATTTCCAAGCCAACTCTAAACAAAAAAAAAAATGTAAATTTAATTGCCAGACCCTTCAAGCTCTGTGTGACCTCGTTATATCATTTTCTCCACTATTGTCATTTCAATAATCTTCTAGCTATTAATAATTTTGATCACTTAAAAATATTTAATGAATATATGATTAAAAAAATAAAACTGAAAATGAAACGCATGATTTGTGCCAGTGAAGCTCAAGCAAGCAAAACAATGGTAGCGTTTGGTGACTTGGTAATACAAGTAGACGTAATGATTTGTGTATTAAGGCTTATTTTGGCAATTAAAAAAAATTAATTTATAAGTTTATTTAATTCATATTATCTTTTTTTTTATATTTTTTTAAATAAAAAATTAAATATGAAAATTTTCCTATTTCTTGAAATAGGCCTAAATACTATCGATAAGGCCTCATTTGTGTATCACTACAACAAATTTTAATTTTAGATATCAAAATTTATGAATAAAATTATTTTTTAAGGACTAAATAATTTTGTTGCTAAAAGTATTGTTATTATATTTTTAGCAACATAAATTGGACATTAGTGATGAATTATTATGTTTTTTAGATCAATTTTTTTGTCTCAAAAAATAAACTATTTTTAGACCAAATTATTTTGTACCAAAAAGTCTATTTATTAATGACATTTTCAAAATTTTGTTTGTAAAAGCTTTATTTTTTACTTTTCGGGACGACATTTTAACGACTATTCTCGTGTCGATAAAAATTGATCCCTGTGCCTTTTGCAACAAAATTTTTACTTTTTTGATTTCTAAAACTCTTATATGTTGTAGTGTAATTTTAGTCAAAAAAATCACTATAAATTGTCACATATTCTCTATTTTTTTACACATTTATTCGTAAAAAAATAAAAAATTACTAAAATACCCTGTTCTCAAACGAGACCTAAGAGTAAATAAAAGCCAGTTTGGGTCTTTTGTTTTGTTTTTGAGATAAAAACTCAAATTGAGTTGGCAAAATAATAATAACTATGCTTGGTTATTATTTTTCAAAAATACTTTTTAAAAAATTTTACTTCTTATTTTCCTTATTTTTTTGTTTTTATTGAATTTTTTTAATATTTTGAGCAATTTTTTTAATTTTTAGACATACCTAACATAAATATACCTAAAAAGTAAAAAAAAAAATTGAAAAAAACCTTTTAAAAGTTCACTAAATACCAAAAATATAAAAAAAAAATGAGAATTCAATACATTTTTTATATTTTTATGTATTTATTAATTTTTAAAAATAATTTTTCACAAATTTTTTACTTTTTAGATACATCTAAGTAAGGTGCATCTAAAAACGTAAAAAAAAATTGTTTAAAATTTTAAAAATATTCACTAAAAACAAAAAAATACAAAAACTATAAAACTCAATTTTCAAAAAACTTAATTCAAAAAATTCAAACCAAACACACTAATAGTTAAAAATCATCTTTTAACTTTTTATTCATTTTAAATCACATATTATTTCTCACATTTTTTACATATCTTTTGAAAAAAAAAAATTTAAAAAAAATTAAAAAATTAACTTTTAACCATTTCTCGAAAACAACCCTTAATCATTTTACAGTTACGTAAACTAAGCCACTCAAATCACTGGACTTAATTCCAATACTTTACTTTTATTGATTTATTTGTTAAAAATAAATATATTAAAGTTGATTTTTTGGAAAGAAAAAAAAAATCAGTGTTTAATTTCAATTTTATGAATTCAGTTTTTTAAAAATTAATTTTTTTATTTTTTTTTAGTAAATATTTTTAAAATTTTAAGTAATTTTTTATATTTTTTTAAATGCACCTTACTTAGATGTATCTTAATAGTAAAATATTTATAAAAAATATTTTAAAAAATTAATAAATACACAAAAATATGAAAAATATACTGAAATTTTGTTTTTTTATTATATATTTTTTGTATTTAGTGAATTTTTTAAAAAATAAAATTACAAATATTATACTTTTTAATTATATTTATGTTAGGTGTGTCTAAAAATTAAAACAAAATTCTTAAAATATTAAAAAAATTCAATGAAAATAAAAAAAAATACAAAAAATGAAAAGTAGAATTTTCTTAAAAATGAATCCTAAAAACTAAAATCAAATGAGTTTTCTTATTCATTAAGCTAGTTTTTAAGCCACAAAAATCAAAATCCAATTTAAGTTTCTTTTGGTTTTAGATTTTTGACTAAAAAAACACAAAAAAAATAAATTTGACTACATAAACTAATAAGACAAAATATCACATTTAAACCATAATCATTATACTTTTTCTCTCATAAAAATTTAAAAAGTCAAAAAAATCAAACCAAACGAGACTAAAAAAACTAGACTAAAAAGTCTCATCACAAAAAAATCAACTAAAGAAACTAATAACAAGCGAAGGCTTAATCTGTATTCGTTTAGACTCAATTTAGAAGATAATTATTCTTGACACACTTTATAGTATGGTTGTATTAATAAAATTTTGGTTTGAAAATTATTTTTCACCTTAATAAATTTATTTTCCTTTTATTACAAAATATATTTTCGTATTCACCCAAAAAAAAATATATATTTTTTCTATCATACATATCACAAAATGCGATAAACATTTTCCCATTGAAACAAACCAAATGCCAATGCTATTCATTTTTGTAGTAAATGCATTAATTACAAAATAATTTATTATAATTGTATCCAATCTAATTATGTCGCATTAATTGCACAACAACAAATGTGCTAGACATTTAGAAAAAAGATTATAGTAATAATAGGTGCATATATTCAAATCACATGGTAAGATGGGTTTCACAAAAAGTAAGTCCTACATATCCTGCATCATGTAGGCCCATCTCTTATTAGATATTTATGTTGTATTTTGTATTTCGCACTTGCACAATTTATTCAATAGGGATTCTTTTACTGTGTATAATCTTACTATAAAATGTATAATTTTATTTTAAAATTTTATAATATCAATTATAAAATATGTAATCTCATTGTAAATTAATGTAATAAAAAAATATTATAATCAAATCATAAATTTTTATAACATCAATCATAATATTATGAATATTTTATTACGTCAATTTGTAGTAAGATTGTATATTTTATAATTGATGTTACAAAATTTTATAGTAAAGTTACACATTTTATAAAAGAATGAGGGTTCGTTTGGCATTGACATTTTTAATTGACTTTTTGATTTTTTTGACTTATTTAGCCCAGGACTTTTTTGGTTGTTTGGTTTTCCTGCTTAGCTTTTTTGACTTTTGATTTTGGAATGACAAACCTTTTTGTTAGTTTTCTCATTTTTTGACTTTTTTGAATTTTTTTTTATCCATATGTGATTATTTAGTCCAAAATGTTTATCAAACCGAGGCTGAATAGCATTTTCCATTCAATAGATTATTAGTTAAACGTTAACAAATTACTTAGGACTCTTTTATGAAGTGGGTTAAAAGCTAAAAGTCGGCATTTAACCTATTTTTGATCACATTATTTCTCTCATATTTTTTCAAAAAAGGTTTTAAAAAATTAACTTTTAACTATCTTTCCAAAACCACCTTAGATATTCATTAGCATTGATCTTTATTAGTTGAAAGGTGTATGTATAATCCTATTGTATAATATAAACACTTGCGTTAGTACGAGTGTCACCGTTTTTTTTTTTCTTTTTTCTTTTTTTTGGTTAGGATAAAAATGGCGAAAAGTGAAGGAAATGAAAAAAAATAATAATAATTTGTTTAAAATAAAAGTGGTAAAAACTATAAGAAAATTAATTTTTTTTACAACTCATAATATGGTAATTAAAATTTTAATTTCATTAAAAAATATACAAAAAAATATAATAATTTTTAAATTTATTATAAAAGTTATTTAAAATTAGAATTATATTTTCTTATAAAATTTTTACCTTAATCAAATTTATACAATAATGGGGTCTTTTGGAAACGCACCAAAAAAACTAACATTTTTACTAAAAAAGTCAATTTTTTTATCCAAAACAACTCAACTTTTTGTAAAAAAAACCATCAAAAAAAGTCAAAATATATATATTCTTTTACTTTATTTTTTATCATTTATGTCTTTTTAATCACACAACCTTTTGTCATTCTCTCATAGCTAACAAGTCAGACACACCCATGTAGATGTATTATTACACTTCACTTTCTATATGATTTGTTGCATGGCATAAAGTTTCACAATTTTAAAATTTTTTATACATACTCAATATATTTATAAATATAAATATAAAAATAAAAATAATTTAATGATAAATAATATTTCTTTAATTAACAATTTTCAGTTGCAAAATTAAGACTTATATAATAATTGGCATAGTGAACATAAGGTTATGGTGGTGGTGGTGCAGAGGTACCAGTATCCATGGTGCTGCTGATCATATAGTGAAAGTGGCGGCGGAGGTGAGTGGCGGTGAAAGTGGAGGTTACTGTGAGTAGTGGGGTGATGGCTGCAGTTTTTTTTATTATTATTTATTTATTTGATACAAAAGGTTAAATCATGGGGTAATTGAAAAATAATTACTGTTGTAAACCTGGCACAAAGAGATTTTATTTTACAACCTTTTGTCGGCCATTCACTTGAGTTTCAATGCCATCGACCATAATTCATGCACACCAATAAAAATAAGTTATGATTTAAATTTATTTTAAATATAAATTTTATCATATAAAAAATACATTTTGTTGAAAAAAATATTTTCAAAATATTTATTTCATTAAAAAATATTCAAGTAAATTTAATGTGTTAATGGTGATGTTGGTGTGGTTGTAGGAGCTGTGGTAGCAAGTGTTGGAACAATTTTCTATATAAAATAAATAATTTGAAACAAATCAAACAAAAAATAAAGTACTTACAGAATTTATTTTACCGAAATGTAAAAGTACAAAAAGATCAAGTCAAATATATGAAATTCTGTTCTTAAAACATATTTGCTCCGCTACAATGTTTACGGATAAATGACGTCTATCTCCTAAGATATAATAATTCACAAATTGTAGTAATACTCCAAACAATTTGTACGGTGAATCAAACCCGTATTCTATGCTCTCTAAATTCTATTCTAAAACTAGTATGAAGAATAATGATGCAAGAAACCAAAATGAAAGCAACAAAATGAATTTTTCGTGGATATTTTCAAATCCCCAACTTGCTGGAATATGCTGGTATTTATAGGCAAAATGGTGACCAACAGATTTGTCCGAACAGATCCAGTTTTGAACCGAACAAGTACATATTTGAATCAACAAATACCGTTTGAATTTCAAACAGATCTGGTGGCAGTTGTTGTTAAAAATGTACAATTGAACAAAATAAATAAATTCATGATTTGCTTAATTAAATAATAGAACAGCGAATAAATCCATATTACATTGTAGAGGATAATACAAAAATATATATCATATAATATACTGAAAGATGAGAAATCAAACCAAATTCTGTGTGATATTACAGTGTCATTAAAACAGATTAGCCGTCCCACCGTAAATGCTGGAGGAACGTCGACTTCTATCTCCGAGAATAAGATAGCTTAAACCGGCTAACGCATAAGCACCTTCTGTTAGCTTGGAGAACCGACAATGGCAGTACTCTCTCTCACACAGGAAGAATTATTACACTAGTAAGCAAACTAACTATATGATTGGAAGGCAAAAACTTCTATACCAAACTAAGGGAGATGGGTCTCCTTTTATAGACAATGGGGAAGAGAGGAGAAGTCTACAACCATCAAGGCTAACCACTAATAGAGGCCATTACTCCTGCAAAACTGCTGGAGTAATGCACAAAACTGATGAAAATTCAAAGTGTGAGTTACACACAATATACACATATGTATATATACATTTTTGTAACAGACTTGGGCCTGCAATAGACCTGGCCCAAAAAGAATAAGTTGGTGGACCACCAATCCGGCCCAGCCCAAACCTAACCCATTTTCCTTAAGCCGTATGCCTCATGCCCAAGCCCAAGCCCAAGTCCAAGGCCCAAGTCCCAATATCCACAATCTACGACCCACGGACTCGGCCCTGGCCCGGTCCGGGCTGGCAGGCGGCGCGCACGCGTGTGTGGCAATTTTGCCATAACTAACTTGGACCATAATCTTGGCCCAAGCCCATCCTTGACGCATCCATGCCTCCCTTCCTTCAGAAAATTTGGATGCCCCAAAAGGTTTATGCCCTTCTCATAATCTTGAGGCTTAAATACCCATCAAAATTTTCCTCCACAATCAATATGGGATTAGTAGTTATACACAATTTCCAAAACCTCATTCATAAGGCCATCTTTATGAGACAATTTCTCATTCAATTCTCAATGATTTTTATCATTATTTTTGTGGTGTAAAGACCTTGTTACAAATAATCTAAACCCATTTAATCATACCTCAACCAATGGTTGGAACCTATTTTAATTTCACATTAAAGTTTACTAAAATTCATTTTTTCCAACAATCCTCCACATAAATAAAAATTGATCGAATAAGAAAAACAGACAACGTTTACAACAAAGACTCGGAGAGAGAGCACACAGACTAACCCTGCATCAAAAAAGGTAGTTGTTAGCCTTGAACGTTTCATAGTGACAGCCTATCGAATTTACTGGCTGACCAGTGAACGTGATGTCTTGAACTGTTCTGCCGTTTGTGTAAACCGAGGCAATAGACCTCACATAGGAGTTAGTCCAACCATTGTTCTTGTTCTCACTGGTGTGTCCGGTATGGCCCTGGAACACTAGTTTGGTTCAGTGAGTGGCTTTTAAGAATTCGGCCTTACTAACTCTTAAAGAAGAGGCCCCACTTCGCACTCACATAGGTGACCTATATAAAGTATCTCTTTTTACCATGGTTGACTATTCATATCACTTTGGTCATTAAAAACTTTAGCTTAACCTTTTACCCCAATAGGGCATCACTGTACAAAGGAATGAGCAAGAGGATTTACCTCTTCAGTGACTCACTAGTTACACGAAATTAGGTTGTCTCTTTGAACTTAGATCTTGGGATCCCCAGTCAACTAGGTTGGGTTTTCCGTTCCGGTAACTTTACTAAAGGCCTTAACCCTATTCCTCTTGACAACGTTTCTACCAACTCTTGAGTTAACCCTTTGGTTAGCGGATCTGCAATATTGTCCTTAGCCTTTACATAGTCTAAAGAGACAATTCCATTAGAGAGTAGTTGTTATATGGAATTATGTCTATGACAGATATGTCTAGACTTTTCATTATACATATGACTCTGTGCCCGTCCAATCGCCGATTGGCTATCGCAATGAATACAGATAGCAGGCACAGGTTTCGATCAACGTGAAATATCCTCAATGAACTGGCAAAGCCATTCAGCTTCTTCAGTTGGTTTATCCAACGCAATAAACTCAGATTCCATCGTTGATCTCAATATACACGTTTGCTTGGAAGATTTACAAGACACGACTGTCTCTCTGAGGGTAAACATATAACCACTAGTGGATTTGAAGTCTTTTATATCAGATATCTAGTTAGCGTCACTATACCCTTTTAGTACCACTGGGTATTTGGTATAATGCAGCCCATAATCCTGGGTGTAGCGTAGATAACCTAACACCCGCATAATGCCTCTCTAATGAGTGGCATTTGGATTATTCATGTATCTACTAAGCCTGCTAATAGAGTAGGTTATATCCGGCCTTGTACAATTCATCAGATACATCAAACTTCCAATGACCTGAGAATATTCTAGCTGAGAGACACTCTCACCATTATTCTTGGTCAAATGTAGACTCACATCTACCGGTGTCCTAGACATACTTGTATCTGATTTACTAAATTTCTCAAGTATCTTCTCCATATAGTGAAACTAAGAAAGTACAATGCCACTAGACGTTATGGTAATGTTAATACCTAGAATGACATCTGCAAGACCCATATCTTTCATGTCAAACTTTGAGTATAACAATCTCTTGGTAGTTCGAACTATTTCATCATTACTACCAATAATGAGTATGTCGTCTATGTATAGACACAAAATGACATAACCTCTGTCAGTGTCTTTAACATATATGCACTTGTCACACTCATTGATTCTAAAGCCATTTGACAACATAGCGTTGTCAAACTTCTCATGCCATTGCTTAGGCGCTTGTTTCAAACCATATAATTACTTGACAAGCTTATAGACTTTCTTATTTTTCCTTGGAACTGAAAACCCTTTGAGTTGTTCCATGTAGATTTCTTTATCTAAATCTCCATTTAAGAAAGCTGTCTTTACATCCATCTGATGTATCTCTAGACCACGTAAAGCGGCTGTCGCAATCACCATGCAAATGGATGTAATCCTTGTCACAGGTGAATACGTATCAAAGTAATCCATGCCTTCTCGCTGCATATATCCTTTGATAACTAGTCTAGCTTTATATTTATCAATTGACCCACTAGCCTTCATCTTTCTTCTAAAGATCCACTTACTCCCCAAGGCTTTACTGCTTGGGAGTAGATCAACCAACTCCTAAGTATGGTTATGTAAGATGGAGTCAATTTCACTTTTAATAGCTTATTGGGACTTTCTGGTAAAGTCATAGTTTCATGGAAAGTTCGAGGTTATCCCTCTAACATATAAGTCAAGAAGTCCAGGTCAAAGGACTTGGCAGTCCTAACCCTCTTACTCATTCTTAGCTCATCTACTTCCTCATCTTGATTATCTACTTGATCATCATCTTGATCATTATCTTCAAGTTCCTTCACAGAACTTTGATTCTCTCCTCTAGTTCAGCAAGGAAATATGTCTTAAAAGAAAAATGCATTCATTGACTCCATTATGGTATTCTTATGCATATCTAAAATATCAGACTTATGCACAAGAAACCTATATACATTATTATTCTGTGCATAACCAATGAATATACAATCCATGATTTTCTGACCTATCCTAACCCACTTGGGTGTAAGTACCGCCACTTTCGCAAGACACCTCCATATTCGTAGGAAATTATAAGAAGGCTTCTAGCCTTTCCATAACTCATATGGGGTCTTGTCTACTTTTTTCTAAGAGATTCTATTTAGAATGTAATTTGCGAAGAAAATTGCTTCCCCCCACAAGTCCTGTGGCAATCCAGAACTTAGCAACATTGCATTCATCATCTCTTTTAACGTCATATTCTTCCGTTCAGTAATCCCATTTGACTGAGGAGAATAAGGTGTCGTGGTTTGGTGGATAATCCCGGATTGAGCACAAATCTCAATAAACGGTGATTCATACTCACCACCACGATCACTTCTTAAAGCATTAATCTTGCGACCTAATTGATTCTCAACTTCATTCTTATAAAGAACAAATTTGTCAATAGCCTCATCTTTGCTTTTGAGCAAATAGACATAACAATACTTGCTGCAATTATCAACAAAAGTGATGAAGTACTTATTGCTACTACGTGATTGTATAAACTTTAAGTCACACGCATCACTATGCACTAAGACCAACGGCTCTGAACTTCTTTCAATAGAATGAAATGAAGATCTTGTCAACTTTGCTTCAACACAAGTTTTACACTTGTGTTTTGGATTAATCTTAAAAGATGGTATGTGATCTAACTTGATTAATCTACGTAAAGATTCAAAGTTCACATGTCCTAATCTACCATGTCACAAATTGGAAGACTCAAGCATGTAAGTAGAAGATGCATCTATATTCATCTTTGGGATAACAGTCGTTACATTGAGTTTAAACATACCCCCCAACATATAACCCCTGCCCACACACACTCCGCTCTTGGTCAAAACGACCTTGTAGGACTCAAAGACCATGCGAAAACCATGCTTGCTGAGAAGAGACCCTGAGACAAGATTCTTACAAATGTCCGGAACATACAGGACTTCGTTCAAGGTCAGCTCATTTCCTGAAGTCAACTTCAGGACCACCTTGCTGTTCCCCTCAACAATCGAGGTAGCAGAGTTTCCCATAAACAACTTCTCACCATTTGTAACCGGCTCGAAAGTTATAAACAGTTTCTTCTCGGAGCAGATGTGGCGTGTAGCCCCAGTATCAATCCACCATTCTCTTAGGTTTAAACCCACCAGATTCACCTCAGAGACAACGGCAAACAAGTGCATGCCATCCTCATCATGGAAGTGCTCTTGTATATCTGCTATATAAGCATGAGGTTTGGTCTTGTATGGCTTCTTCTGCTTGCGACAGTCACTATCCCGATGCCCCTCGCCACCACAGTTATAGCACTTCCCTAAGAACCGATAACTACGTTCTTGTAACTTGTATGCCGGCTTTGCAACGCCATCCATTGACCCCAACTTTGAGCCCTTGTTCACAGGAGGCTTCTTCCTTACCCTAGAAGATTTGCCATGCTCAATGACATTGGCCTTCACAGAGGAGGTACTCCCTCATTTCTTTCTATTATCCTCCTCAATTCGGAGTCGGACAATCAATTCTTCAACGGATATTTCCTTGCGCTTATGCTTCAAGTAATTCTTGAAGTCCTTCCAACCATTGGAAAGTTTCTCAATGATCACAGCTGTGACAACCCTCACCACTGTTTACTGATTAACCATTGATTACTGCTAAACTGAGACTAAACATGTTAATTAACTGACTGACTGAAATCTGGAACCGATTGATTGTCTGTATTTGTTTAAGTGCATTTCTATCTGTTCGACTGTTAAACTATATGTTCATGTTTTATGTTTAAATTACAAATTGAAGGCCTTATCGGCGACCGAACCTGAAATTGATTAGTGATATGTGTTAATCATAATTTATGTGATTTTACGGCATATTTATTTGGAATGTGATTTGGTATGATTAAATAGATTAAAATAAGTTAAATTATAAAAGTTGGCCTTAATCACCAAATTGCCATCCTAGTGGATTAATCTAAGACCCTTTTGTTGATTCATTTATGTTAGCATTAGACATTTCCTCAACCATTTCCTTAGGCGCAAACCGACCAAGAGAGAAGAGAGGGAGAGAGTGAGAGAAATTGAGTTCCATCTTGTGAATTGCTTAGTGAATTAAAGAAATTGAAGGTTGATTTCATTGTTGAGCTTCCTACACTTGATATTCAAGGTCTAAGGTAGAGAATCCACCTTCTTAAACTTGTCTTTAAGTTAGTTCTTGCTTGATTCTTGTTATATTGAAAATTAAGGTCATGAATTAGCTTAATTTGTTGAATCAAAGCTTAATCTTTGCATGCATGGGCATATTCTTGCATTTTGAAGTTGTTCTTCACAAATTTACTATATGCATGTTCATATTTTGAGTATAGTTCATGATTTTACCATGTTTTTTGAAGAATTAGCACCTTTGAGCAAGTAATTGAAGCTTTGAATTGGTTTAAACTCATGCATGTCATGTTTAAGTTATGTTCATGAAAATTGGTTTGAAATTGGATTTAATCAAACTACCTTTGGGCTTTGATTTCTCAAATTGATCTTTGAAACATGTTATATTATGAGTTTTGAAGTGTTTTCCAGAAAATTAGCTCAAAAGGACCGAATTTGGTACATTAAAACTTGTTTTTGAGCTTGAGGTTCGAATTTGGAAATTCCAGATTTTGGACTCACGCTCGAGCGGAGTGACTGGCGCTCGAGCGTGAAATTCGTGCATCCAGCACTTTACACTGTTTTACAGTCCGCTCGAGCGAGGTATTGGACGCTCGAGCAAGGACTTGTGTCACACGCTCGAGCGGGTATCGAGCGCCCAATCGAGCGTGATTTTCACACGTCCAGTACTTTTGGCATGTTTTACAGTACGCTCGAGCGGGTAACTCGCGCTCGAGCGGAGTATTTTGTTTGCCTGTATGCTCGAACGGGACCTCTGTTTTTCTAAAAATTCTGAAAATATTTTTAAAGTGCATCTTTGCATCCTCATTCCATCCTAATGAGGATATTGATGTAGAACCACACTGAGGCAAACTAGGGATTAAGTTATTATTTTTCCAACTGTGTAGCTTAGTGTGTATTCATTCTGCAACAGTGTAAGGTTGGCATCCGGAGACGCGTACTAGCTTATCTGTAGCCCAGAACTCTGTGAGTAACAATGTTGTAAAGATATGTTCGAAAATGAATATTTTCTGAATGATCAACTGAACTGTTTTCTGAACTGTTTACTGTTAACTGAATGAATGTTTGTCCTTTATTCTGGACTGTATCGTGGCATCCTTAGCAACTACTGTTGCTGTTACTGTTACTGCTACTGTTACAGAGATCTCTGTCAATTCCTATTTTGGAACTTCTGCTTATTGTTATGATGGCCATCATTGACTGTTCGGTCTTTCAAGACCTACTGTTTACTGTACTGTTCTTCTACTGGATGTATCACATATGACTGTTATGACTGAATAACTGATACACTTAATCAATTGACTGTTTTCAATACTGAAAGGACATTCATTCTTAATCTCTTTACGCATTATGTTATTCACTGGGCTTTAGCTTACTGTTCATATATATATGTAGGTGTTCAGGCACCAGACCAAAGCTAGGAGCGTGGGTTAGACTCCCTTTTGTCAAAGCCAACCATTGTGCCTCACTGCGAGGTTCCGAGCCTGTCAAGCTAGGGCTTTTAGGGTGTTTTACTTTCTCCATTTTTGTATCTGTTTTGTAATTACTGTATAGACTGAATGGTGTTGTACTGTACTGTTCTAATAGGGATTAAGTCCCTGTCCTGAATGATTATATATATTGTACATGTATGTATAGATTGTTCTGTTATGAATGTGTATATATATGAAAAGTCTTTTTGCATTCAGACTGTCACAGCTCATTAAACATATTTTAATTACTGTATTGGCTTCCGCCAGCCCCTGTACTCTATATTACTATATTATTGTTAAGCAGGCCTTCGGTAATCTCGGATTACTGGCCGGTTACGGTACTAAACTCATAGGGGCAGGTTTGGGTCGTGACAACAGCAACTTGGAATGACTCGTTCAACGGCATCTCCTCGGCATAAATCTCATGCGAGATCACTTGGAACTCTTGGACTTGGCTTATCACAATTTTTGAATCGATCATTTTAAAGTCCAAAAACCGGTCAACGAAAAATTTCTTTGCTCTGGTGTCCTCAGTCCTGTATTTCTTGTCCAGAGATTCCTATAACTAATTTGCTGAGCTCTGGGCACAAAACACACTGTACAGTGAGTCTACCAAACTGTTAAACACATAGTTCCGGCAGAGATAATCTGTCTGCTTCTATGTGTCAAGCGTTATGACTTTTTGCCTGTTTGGCTCATTCTCTGCCATAGCTAGAGGATCCTCGCTCAAACCTTTACAAGGTTCAGCGTGGCCAAGTAGAACAACATCTTTTGCTGCCATCTCTTGAAGTTTGCCTCAGCAAATTTCTCTGGGCACTCATGGTGACTAAGTGGTTCTCCCGGAACAATCGGAGTAATGCTAGGGTTGACCACAGAGGTCGCAGCAGTAGGGGTTGGCAACCCAGTTACCCCGGGGTTCATATCTCCACCAACATTAGTAGTAGCAGCAACATCGGTGACAGTTGCTATTTCTGAAAATTACACAAGAATATCACTTTCTGTGTTTTCAGAAATTAAACTTAACACTAGAAAATCTCATAGTTGAAAAATTAATTAAAAATTAGTCTCACCACTAAACCTAGAATCGAATATGGTCAAGAATGTTCCCAAGAAAACTGGAGGGGTCACATCGGTCCCACTTAAAACACAATTAACCTTTTAACAAAACTTTCAAGAGCATGTTGACTCTTAATCCGTGAGAAACAATTTATAGAATTAAGTTTTCCAAGGGATGACCTAGGTTAACACAAACCAAGGTTCAACACTTTTATGCAATTTAAAAATTGCTACAACAATATAAGCAAATAAAACTTTCTTTTACAACTTAGTAAACAAATCAAATAAATCTCAAGCAAAAAATACTTAAATTATATAGTCCATAAATTTCGTTTATGCAACCCAAATGTATTCATTTGGTTTTGGTTTTGGTTTTTGTTTTTTTTCCATTCCCTTTCGCACTGGTATGCCTACAAAAAAAGTTAGTAGCAAACCACAACATAATACAAAGTAAATAATTTAAAAAAACTTGTACTTAACCCTTATAGCACTATCATGAATAGCACAATTAAGTAAAATTTTAAAAAAAAAAATGCAATATAAGTTACACAAATAAAACTTAAAACTCCAAAACTAAATGTACAATTTTAAAAATAAAATTTGTAACTCCGAACTTAAATTCAAACTTTAAATCAAAATTGTTGTAACTCCAAGATTAAATTCAAACTTTAAATTAAAATTTGTAACTCCATATTAAATTAAAATTTTAAATTAAAAATTAATAGGCATGATTTATGAATGAAATTAATTCACAATAAATATTTAAACTTATAACTTCCAAATAAATCAAAATCAATTGCCATAAATTATAAATGAATTTAAACATGTAAATAATTCTAGCAATTAAAATCATGCAAATTACTATAAGGTTTTAAGCATGTAAATTGACATGGATAAGCCCATAAAAGCTACAGCCCACTATAAACAACCCAAGCCCGTCACTTGGGCCCCAATACATAATTCAACTAATGAGGCCCAACATGGCTGGAACTCAACATGGCATTAAGAACCAATGACACTCAGACACGTGGCAGGTGAAGGACAAGCCACATAAGCAGACAAAGATCCTGCAAAGTTATTACACTGCACATCAGCCACTAATCAAGCCCCTTACAGCATTTATTGCGATAAGCCCTTCCCGTTGAGACATAACGGTCTCACCATGAACAAGGCAAGCAAGAGCATAGACTTTCGGCCAAGATGGCAGGTCGGAAGGGACAACGAAATGATTACTAGGAATGGCAACGGGGCGGGGCGGGGCGGGGCCAGGGATGTCACTCCTCGTCCCCGATCCCTGAAGGTAAAAATGTCTCTGTCCCCGGTCCCGATCCCCTGTGGGGAACCCATCACTTCCCTCACCCCCGTCCCCTAATGGGGATCGGGTTTACCCGAAACTGAAAATTCCCCGACAGATCTGTTCAACACACAAGAACCTAAAAAAAAAAACAAAAAAAATCTGTCTAATGGACGATAGAACAGATCTGTTCAACACACCCATACAACAACAATCATCAGCAACAACAGATATATATATATATATATACACACAACAATCATCAAAAAAATTAATCATCAACAACAATAGATATATAAACACAACAATCATCAAAAAAAATTGTTCATCATAGACGAATGGAGGGCTCACGGACGGAGGGAGGGCTTTACTTCTTTAGATCTGTTCAGACGGTGGGCTTCACAATCTGACGAAGGGCTTCTTCTTCTTCAGATCTGTTCAAACGGAGGGTTCACGATCTAACGGAGGGCTTCACGATCTCACGGACGGAGGGATCTGACGAACAGAAGGCTTCACGGACGGAGGGATCTGACGGATGGAGGGCTTCACGGACGGAGGGAGAGGGGGTGAGGGAAAGGGAGAGAAGAGGAGAGGGAGGGAGAGAGAGAGATGAGACTGAGATTTGAGTCAGTGAGTGAGGGAGAGAGAGATGAGGGCCACGGTGAGAGAGAGACACAAAGGAAGTGAAATTGAAAAATAAGTTTGGTTTATATATATATAGAGGGGTAAAAGAGTAATTTTACTTCGGAGATAAAACGGGGACGGGAACAGGTCGAGGTTGAGACACTTATCCCCATCCCCGGCCCGAAATTGATCAAGGATCAATTTTTGAATACCATCCCCTCCCCGTTGGGGATATTTTTTGGGAAAAAACTGCTCAAATCGGGGTCGGGGAGTCGAGTCCCCGTCGGGCCGTGTTTAAATTGCCATCCCTAATGATTACCAAAGGATATAAGCAGACGTCGAAAATAAGAAGAAGGTTAAGCTTTCTATCTCTAATCTATCTCTACATTCCATTTCTCTTTCTAACTTGCTCGTCGGAGGGTTCGCTGGGGGACTCCCCGTTCCCCGTTGAACTCTTGTGCAGGTTCCTCTGTGGGCTTGGTCACCCGGACACTGGTTTGGAAAGCGTAGATCAGCCCGACTCATTCCATCTGGAACCCGCAGTATCATCAGTTGACACCGTCTGTGGGAATTGCTTTGCTCCGTACGCCAGTTGTGCTCATTGTCGCCGGTGACCCGGTCCCAATAACCCTTTCATGCCACCCACCAAGGTGTATGGTCACAACTAGATCCATGGCTTCTCACCACAATGTTGCCGACCACCAAGCCGACCCTCCCAATCCAAACAACCCACCACAGTATTTCACCGAGCTCACCAACAGCATTAACCGTCTGGCCAAGCAAAACCAAGCCCTGATTAATGCTCTACTCCAAAGAAACCCTCCTATGCCACCTCCAGATGTCCCACCCCACCAAGAATGAGCCCCGAGCCACACTATCCAGCAGCCCCATCCACCCAACTTGGAGGGGTTGCGACCACCCCCCCAGATATGAACCTACCTCCCGGGCCCCACATCCATTGGTCCAGGCACCCACCCCCGAGGAAGAGGCCAGTAGTGTCCGGCCTCCGTTCCCTTCCGGTGGTGACAACGTCCCTTTCTGGGATACAGAACTCCGAGCCATGAAGCTCCAGCTCCAGGGAGTCATGCAGAACATACCAAATAAACCATCCACCACAACCAACTCACCATTCGTTGCCTCCATCCGGGACAAACCTCTACCGCCTAAGTTCAGAATGCCCACCATCGATTCTATTGGCGGTACAACAGACCCAGTCGATCACTTGGAGACCTACCGGACCTTCATAATCCTCCATGCATTCCCCGATGAAATCATGTGTCGGGCTTTCTTCGTAACACTCAAGGGGTCGGCTCGACTTTGGTTTAGTTAACTGCCAGCAAACTCTGTCTCCACTTTCCAGCACCTTAGTGACACATTCCTCAGCCATTTAGTTTGAGCCCAGTGCCAGCGACGTCCGGCGACCCAACTCCTCAATATCTGTCAGACCGAGGGGGAGTCGCTGCGCAGTTTCGTTACCCGCTTCAACACCGAAGCCTTGTAGGTAGCGAAAAACGATGACAAGGTCATCCTTATGGCTTTAACGGCCGGTCTACGATTATTTGATTTCCTTTTCTCCCTCTCTAAAAACCCCCCGACCTCCATGGCAACCTTACTCTCCAAAGCCCAAAAATACATGAACGCCGAAGATTCCCTAGCCGCCCGACAAGATCCTATAGCCAAAAACCCAACCCCCAGAGAGAAGAGAAATGACTCAGAAACCAAAAACACCCAGTACACTCACCAAACACCTCAGTATACCGACCGACCACCCCGAGCCGACCAGTCGGCATCAACTCGGCCGCCCGATCGGTTCGAAAGATACACACCCCTCAACACCCCCATAGAACAAGTCTTGAACCAGATTCAGCGAGATTATCCCTTCAAATGGCCCCAACCGTCACGATCTCCTTCTAACTGGCGAGACCAATCCAAATATTGTCGCTTCTACCAAGACCAGGGCCATAACACCGAAGAGTGCGTTAACCTCAAAGACCAGGTCGAGGGCCTGATCCATCAGGGATGTCTCAGTCGGTTCACGGAAGCCTGCCCCCAGCAGAGGCAAAGGACTGAACCCATTAGAAACAACCGCTGGCACACCTCTCCACAGCAACCAACACAACCCAACCAAGGTCATGATCGCCCTTCACAGCAACCCCTGACACAAGGTAACCCCGCCCCACCTGTTAGAGAAATCAGAGTTATTGCTGGCGGGCTTGCTTGTGCAGGACCATCCCGCTCGGCCCAGCGGGCAGAACTCAGAAAAATAAGGCAGGGCTCAGACAAAGAAGTTACCACATTGGACCGCCCTACCAAACAGCCCAAACAGTGGATGGAGCCCATCACCTTCACGGAGGCTGACTGCATAGGCGTATGTTACCCTCATGACGACCCTCTCGTCACCTCTGCCCTCCTCTCCAACTACAAAGTCAGACGGGTTCTCGTCGACAATGGTAGTTCTTCCGACATCATCTTCCTAAATGTCTTTCGCCAGCTCAAGATCGGGGAGGAAAGTCTGTCTCCTCTCCAAACCCCATTGGTCGGTTTCACTGGAGACCCGGTGACCTCCATCGGCTCCATCGATCTTTCTATCACAATCGGCGAATACCCGCGGTAGACCACAAAGTTACTCACCTTCCTTGTTGTCGACTACCCCTCTGCTTACAACATCATCCTTGACCGCACTGCCTAAATGCCTTCCAAGCTATCACATCCACTTTCCATCTTTCCATGAAGTTCCCCACCGATCTTGGGGTCGGCACAGTGAGGGGAGAGCAGACCGTGGCCAGAGAATGTTATGTCGCCTCACTTAAAGAGGTCAAGCTCAAGGAGGCTATGATCATTGAAAGACTCGACGTCAGAGACGAGAACGAGCTGGTCAGAAGGGAACCAGTAGAAGAGCTTGTCGAGGTCCTTATCGATCCCACCAACCCGACAAAAACTGCCAAGATCGGCAGCCAACTATCCCCCCAGGCCAAGGCCGACCTTACCGCCCTCCTGATTGAGCACAACGATGTATTTGCCTGGACCTACATCGATATGCCGAGTATTGACCCATCTTTCATCACCCATCGTCTCAGCATAGAACCACATTTCCGACCATTCCGCCAGAAGCAGCGTATCTTTCATCCGGAGCGCAATAATCTTATCGCTGCTGAAGTAGAGAAGCCCCTTGAGGCACAATTTATCAAAAAGATGGACTACCCCAGATGGTTGTCAAACGTGGTCCTGGTTCGTAACAACAATGGTAAATGAGAACTCTGTGTCGACTACTCTGACCTCAACCGAGCTTGTCCCAAGGACGGTTATCCCCTTCCTCGCATAGATCTGCTTGTTGATACCACGGTCGGCCATCAAATGCTTAGCTTCATGGATGTCTTCTCTGGGTACAACCAAATTCTGATGCACCCGTCTGACCGGGAACACACCTTCTTCATCACCGACTGGGGAACTTACCATTACCGTGTCATGCCATTTGGGTTGAAAAATGTTGGAGCCACTTACCAACGGTTTATCAATGCCGTCTTTCATCATCAGATAGGCAGGAACATGGAAGTATATGTCGATGACATGCTAGTCAAAAGCAAACTCTTCACTAATCATCTGGCCAACCTATGAGAGACATTCGGCACCCTATGGAAGTATCAAATGAAGCTTAATCCGGAGAAATGCGCCTTCGGTGTAGGATCCACGAAATTCTTGGATTTTATGGTCAGTCAGCGAGGCATCGAAGCTAACCCTGAAAAGATCAAGGCTTTGATAGAAATGCAATCACTCCGAACGGTTAAGGAAGTTCAAAGGTTTACTGGAAGAGTCGCTGCCCTCAACCGCTTCATTTTCCGTGCAACGGACAAGTGCCTCCCCTTCTTCAAAGTTCTTCGACAGACTTTCGAGTGTGCGACCAAATCCGAAGAAGCCTTCCAACAGTTGAAGCAGTGCATGGCCAACCCGTCCTTACTCTCCCAAGCACTCACAGGTGAGCCTCTTTTTCTTTACCTAGCCGTCTTGAGCACCGCAGTCAGTGCAACCCTCATCAGGGAGGACGGTTCAGTACAACACCCGGTTTACTACATTAGCCGGGCTCTCAGAGGCGCTGAACAGAACTACCCATTGCTAGAAAAAATGTCCTTGGCCCTGGTCACCGCCTCAAGACGACTTCATCCTTATTTCCAAGCCCACTTCATAGTGGTCCTCACTAATCAACCTTTAAAGAAGGTAATACAACAGCCTGAGCTATCCGACAGGCTCATGCAATGGTCGGTCGAGCTCAGCCAATTTGACATCTCCTACCAACCTTGAACGGTGATTAAGGGGCAGGCTGTTGCCGATTTTACCCTGGAATTCACTAATCTCACTCAGCCCACTTTCCCACCGCCCCCCTAACCCCAGACTGAGGCAGAAGAACCTCATTCTTGGACCCTCAACGTCAACGGATCATCCTGCAAAGAAAGCAGTGAAGCTGGTCTCATCCTCACTGCCCCCGAGAGAGGTTATTTCAAGTGTACTCTCCGGTTCTTGTTCGATGCAAGCAATAATGAGGCCGAATATGAGGCATTGATAGCAGGTCTCTACCTAGCCAAAAACATTGGTGTCAGCCATATCCGGGTGTTCAGCGATTCCCAGCTCATTGTCGGATAAATCACGGGGGAGTTCGATGCCAAGGAAGACACAATGCGGGCTTATCGGGATATTGCACTCCCCCTTGCTCGCATCTTCAATACTTTCCACATCAAGCACATTCCTCGGGCGAAAAACTCCAAGGCAGATGAGATGGCTCAATTAGCTTCTGCAGACCAGTCAGACCTCAGCCATGGTGTCCGCCTCGAGTACCTGACCCACCCTGCCATTTCCCCAAACCAGCAGGAAGTCCACGTCCTCCAAAATGAACCTATCCCATGGGCAACAGACATCTTTCTATTTTTGACAACGGGGGAACTGCCAGATGACAAATAGCAGGCCGCCAAAGTCAGGGCCCGGTCGTCCAATTACATTCTTGTCAGCGGCTTCTTGTACAAACGTGGATTTTCACGCCCATATCTGCAATGCTTCAATCCAGCTCAAACGACCTACGTGATGAGGGAAGTCCATGAGGGTATATGTGGTAATCATTCGGGGGCCAGGTCACTAGCCCACAAAATACTTTGCACTGGTTATTTCTGGCCTACTCTCAACCAAGATGCGACTGATTTCGTACTTAAATGTGATAAATGTCAACGTTTTGCCAACATCCCTCATGCTTCTCCTACAGAATTGATCACACTTTGCAGCCCTTACCCATTTGCCAAATGGGGGATCGACCTAGTTGGCGCATTGCCCACTGGCCGAGGCCAAACCAAATTCGCAATCGTCACCATTGATTACTTCACTAAATGGGTGGACGTGGAACCCTTTGCCACAATTACCGAGCGGAACACAACTAGATTCATCTGACAGTCGATTGTGTGCCGATTTGGCATCCCCCAAGCCATCGTCTCCGACAACGGCAAACAATTTGACAATGTCAAGTTCAGGAAATTCTGTACAGAACTTCAAATCCAGCCATGTTTCTTTTCCCCAAGTTATC
This sequence comes from Camellia sinensis, assembly GCF_055761805.1. NCBI lineage: Eukaryota > Viridiplantae > Streptophyta > Magnoliopsida > Ericales > Theaceae > Camellia > Camellia sinensis. The sequence goes on from NC_138965.1 coordinate 212,666,135, forward strand.
CCCAAGCCAACGGCCAAGTAGAGGTTATCAATTGTTCTCTTCTGAAGATCAAGCTAGATGCTGCTAAGGGACTTTGGGTTGAAGAACTACTAAATGTACTCTGGGCCTACCGCACTACCGCTCGAACCCCCACTGGGGAGACCCCTTTTCGCTTAACATACGGCACCGAGGCAGTCATCCCAGTGGAAATTGGTCTGCCTATAACGAGGGTTCTACACCCGAATCCAAAACTAACCGAAGAGCTACGTCAGGCAGACCTAGACCTAATTGAAGAGCTCTGAGAAACCACTGTTGTCAGGCGGGCCTCATACCAACATAAAATGAGAACACACTACAACCGCAAAGTCAACCGACGGAGTTCGCTATGAGGGACCTTGTTTTACGCGAAGCAACTCTTGCCACCAAAAATTCGGTCGAGGGCAAGCTGGCAGCCAAGTGGGAGGGACCTTACGTTGTCAAAGCTAGACCTCGTCCGGGTACTTATCGACTTCAGGATATGGAGGGTCGAGACCTCCCCCATCAATGGAACGTCGAGCACTTGAAGCATTATTTTCAATAAAAGCCCAATTGTCGTATCAATCCTTTGCTGTATTTCTTTTTTTGACAATCTACGCACTTAAATGTTCTTATTCTCTTCTCATATGATGTAAATTTCTGATCAAATGAGCTACACTTTAAATGACAACAATTTTATATCTCAGTTATCTATGTGGTATTTCAATAATGTCCGAATGAAGAGCCTCAGCCAAACTGAGCATGAAGAGCTCAACCAGACTGAGTCAGTTAAAGCCTCAGCCAGACTGAGCATGAAGAGCCTCAGCCAGACTGAGCATGAAAAGCCTCAGCCAGACTGAGCATGAAGAGCTTAGCCAGACTGAGTCAATTAAAGCCTCAGCCAGACTGAGCGTGAAAAGCCTCAGCTAGACTGAGCATGAAGAGCCTCAGCCAAACTGAGTCAATTAAAGCCTCAGCCAGACTGAACATGAAAAGCCTCAGCCAAACTGAGCATGAAGAGCTCAGCCAGACTGAGTTACTTGAAGAGTCAACCCGACCAAGTTAATCATGGCTCAACCCAAACTGAGTACGAATGAAGAGCTCAGCCAAGGCCATTCTTGCAATTTCATGATTGTGGCATAGTTGCCATACTTAATCGGATTCCAAGTCCATGATTTCACGCATTTGAACATTCTTTACAGTTTTTAACTTTTATTTCCTAACCCAGTCTTTCATTTCTCAACACTCTTACAGCACGCATTAAAATTTCACATTTTAAGACCTTTACATTACAACGTTTTTATTGATAACACCCTTTGCATCATAATTTTCCCACAAGCTAACTTGGCTCCCTACTTCTCAATTTTCACTACAATTTATACACCAGCCTTATTTTGCACAACCATTCTCATTCTTTTCAAATTTACAAAAATTAAGGCCATAGTGTGACAAACATAACTCAGAATTTTGTTTTTTCACAGACTTATACACAAGTTTACTACAAAAGTTACACGCCTAACAAAAAAAAAAGAGAGAGAGAAAGAAAAACAACCACAAACAACGCAACAACAAAATTTTTATTTATTTATTTACAAACGAAGTACAAAAATTTTACATTCTTCATTCCTCCTCACTCGAAACAAGATCTTCTTCGTCAACTCCTTCATCTAAGGGGGTCTGGGCCACATCGGCTTCCTCTACTCTAACATTGTTGAAGTCCAAGTCTGGGAACAGCTCTTCAGCCTTTCACTTGAACGTTTTCCAGCCGCTGTCCCAGAACTTAGCCATCTCATGTTTGTAGAAGTCCGACCGCTGGAAGCTCTGAATCACTTATTCTTCACTCCTGCTCCCAGTGGTCGCTCCCGATGGGCCAGCCCCCCAGACCCCTCTCTTGCCAAGCTTTGGCAATTGTGACATCAATAGCTATCTAAAAGTCGGTGAACCCCTTGAACTGTTCTACCGCTGCAACGCACAGGTCGAGGTACGTTGCCCTCTCAGATGCTAGCTTGCTCCTTTCTTCCTCCAACGCCCTCTCCAGCCCAACCTTTTCTGCCGCCGCCTTGGCGCGCTCGTCTGCCAACTCCTTCTCCAACCCAGAGATCTTCGAATTTGTTTCTTTTTTTTCCTTGATCGACTGGGCCCGCAGATCCTTGTTGCAAGTCATGGCCTCATCCCACCGTTCGTTGGCGATGGTGCAGGCCTTCTGCGCCTCTTCCAGCTTCTTCTGCTCGCTCCCCAATTGGAACTCGAGCGATACCACCTTACGACGTTCCGTCTCCAACTCTAACTTGGTTGCGAGCAACTCAGCATTGGCTCGGTCGGCTGAATAGCCTTACACCATTGCCAACACTTCCATCTTTTTGGCTTTCTGGGCCTCTTCTAATCCCCTAGCACACACGCCCCGTGCGGTCCTCCTCCACCACGCAGTTTCCCTCCTCAAACTTTCCAGTTAGGTCTTCACCTCCTCCAACTTTACCTTCAGTGGCCCCACTTCGCCTTTGGCAGCCGTAGCCTTTCTCAGTAGGGCTCCTGCTAAGGCAGTTTCCTTCGTCTGAGCAGAGCACAACCCCTTTAGCAATTCGACCTCAGTGAAACTGGCTATCAAACGCACTGCCGCCTCCTCCACCACGCCCAAGAGACGGTAGGCAATAGTCCTGGCTGGGCCTTCTTCTCCCCCCAGTTGCCCAGAAACTACTAGAGCGTAGTAGATAGAAATTTCAATTTGACCCCCTCTCCCTTTCCTTGGGTGGCAGCCCCTCCCTCTGGCTGTTGCTCTGCCCTCTCTTTAGACCCAATCACCCTATCTTCAACTTGTTTTTCAGGGCCAGTCGCCCCACTCATAATCTCTTTTGATGCCTCCTCCAAGCCCACTTCGGGGACCTCCTTCACCGTCACCTCTTTCCTCCTCTTCAAGGCGGGCTCCTTTTTACTCTCCCTCACTCTCTTCTTCTTCTTCTTCAACAATGCCTCCATCTCCTTCTTATTCCTCTCCTTCAGAGGATCCACTGGGGGCGGTCGTAGCTCAAAGCCGCCCAGATCTTTCTTCCCTAGCGGTTTTGGACGCGATCGAATTCATTCCCTCATGATCGTCTTTGGAGCAGGCCCCAATTGTGTCTTCTTATACTTGTTCGCCCAAGCGAACAATCTCCTATCCTCCTCCTCCTCTGCCTTCCTCTGCGCCTGTAACAACCCTCATACTGTTTGCTGATTAGGGACTGATTGATTACCGATAATCACCGATTACTGCTAAACGGAACTGATAATGACTGATAACTGACTGATGATAACTAACTGATAATTGAACTGATTGAAATACTGAACCGACTGACTGAAATTGAAACTGAATTGACTGAGTATATGTTAGTTAATTGCATTCTATCTGTTTGATTGTCTGATTATCTGTTCATGCTTATATGTTTAAACTGCTAATTGAAGGCCTTATCGGCGGCCGAACTAGAAACCGATTGATGTTCCGTGACCCTCATAATTAATATGATTTTATGGTATAATTATCGGAAAATTGATTAGGTATGATTAAATTAGATTAAAATAAGCTAATTAAAGAGTTGGACTTAATTACCGTTTTGCCCTTGAGTGGGCCACTATCTCATACACACACTTGAGCCTTATGTACACACTTGAAGAACATTTTGCTCAGCCATTTTCTTGTGCTTAACCGACCAAGAGAAGGAGAGGGAGAGAAATTGAGTTCTACCTTGAAAATTGTTTGGAATTGTTTGAGAATTGAGGTGTGATTGCTACTTTGAGCTCCTAGACCTTGAATACAAGACTAAGGTAGGACATTCATCTTCTTGTTGTTGTTCTTGAGTTCATTCTTGCACAATTCATGCCTCATTTGTAGAGCTAAGCCATGATTTGGTTCATTAATGGTGGATTGAAGCTCATCTCTTGCATGCATGTTAGTATTATTGCATTTTGAGGTTAATTACATGGACATTAGTACATGCATGCTCATATTGTTGTTATAGACCATGTTTTCATCTGGTTTTGAAAAGAATTGAGCTCATTTGAGCAAGCTTTGGAGCTTCAATTTGGTTTAAAACTCATTCATGCATGTTTGAATGTTGTTCTTGAAAATGAGTTTGTATATGGTTTTAATTGACTCACCTTTGGGGCTTGAATTCATAAATTGAGCTTTGAAACTTGTTATACATTGAATTTAATGATGTTTTCCAGAATTTGGACCCAAGAGGTCGAGTTTGGAGTGGTAGAATGCTTGGTTTGAGCTTGGGAGGCAGATCTGGAAATTCCAGATTTGGCTTCCTCGCTCGAGCGAAGGATTCCCCGCTCGAGCGAGCACCTTTGTCCAGGGCTCCGCTCGAGCGACCATCGAGCGACCATCGCGCGTAAAATTTCAGCATCCAGTACTTTTACTGTTTTGCAGACCGCTCGAGCGAAGGATTCCTCGCTCGAGCGAAGCCTTTGATTTTGGACTTACGCTCGAGCGTAGAAAGTCTCGCTCGAGCGAAGCCCCTATTTTCAGCAAAGTTTGCAAAATGTTTTCTAAGTGTATTTTTGCATCCTCATCCCATCCTAGGCATTCTTAGGCCTAGTTTAAGGCATCTTGTTGAGGATATAGATGTAGAACACACCAAGGCAAATTAGGGATTAAGTTATGTTATTTCCCAACCGTGTAGCTTAGTGTGTTCAATCTGTTAACTGTGTAGGGTTGGCGACTGGGGAGACACGCTCTAGCTTACTGTAGCCCAAACTCTGTGAGTAACGATTGTGTAAAGATATGTTCACAAATGATTATCTTCTGATTACTGAACTGAACTGTTTACTGAACTGATATTGTTTACTGAATGAATATATGTCCTTTATTTCTGAACTGTACTGTGGCATCCTTGGTATCTACTGTTTACTGTTACCGTTATAGAGATCTCTGTCGGTTCCCTCGTGGAACCACTACTGTTTACTGACTGACGGCCATCATTACTGTTCGGTCTTTCAAGACCTACTGTACTGTTATGCTAATGGATGTACCACATATGACTGTTTACTGTACTGAACAACTGAAATACTGATTGAATTGAACTGTTTTCATTACTGTAAGGACATTCATTCTAAACCTCTTTACGCTTTATGTTATTCACTGGGCTTTAGCTCACTGCTCATATATATATGTAGGTGTTCAGGCACCAGACCGCAGCTAGAGGCGTCAGGGTTACTCCAGTTTTGTCAAGCCAGCCTTTGTGCCTCACTGCGAGGTTCCGAGTTGCCATGCTATGGCTTGGGGGTGTTTTGTCTGTTTTTTTTTCCCCCTTCTGTACTGTCTAACTGTTCTGTATAGACTGAATGTTTTCTGTACTGTTTTGTAGGGTTGAGTCCCTAGTTTGAATGGATGTAAATATTGTACATACTGTTCTGTACTGTTTATGTATGAATGCATGAAAAATCTTTTTGGCATACAGACTGTCACAGCTCGTTGGACATTGTTTAATTACTGTATTGGCTTCCGCCAGGCCCTGTACTCTGTTTTACTGTATTACTGTTAAGCAGACCTTCGATAATCTTGGATTACTGGCCGGTTACGGTGCTAAACCCATAGGGCCGGGTTTGGGTCGTGACAGAGTGGTATCAGAGCGATATTTAACCACGAGTTATACCGCACACACGTGTCCAAATGAGCTATAGGGTGTCCTAGAAAAGTGATTAGGGCATCTCACGAGCATGTTAAGTGTGTGGTTACGTTATGACTGAATATCTGCTAATGTGTTAAACTGGTAAACAAATGACTGCTTATGTTTAAAACTGTTATAACTGCTTATAGTGAAATGGACAATGCAAATGAACCTGAGTCCTCATCTACTGAGGCAAGAATGGAAAGAATGGAAAGAATGATGGAACTGATAACTGCTAGACTTGAACAACAACAGAACCAACCGCCCCCACCACCTCCTCCTCCGGTACAGCCGGAACCTAATGTTAATGTGAATGATGGGGATATTATTGCTCTGACCCAGAAGTTCAGCAAAATGAAACCGCCATCCTTTCAGGGAGGCCTTGAACCGTTAAAAGCTGAAGCTTGGGTTCTGGAAACAGAGAAATTATTTGAAGTGTTTCCGTGCTCAGAAGCGAATAAGGTATTGTTAGCTACCTTCACCCTCCAAGAAGAAGCTAGAAGGTGGTGGATGTTGATCCGCGATACAAATGTTGTTATGACTTGGGCTCAGTTCAAGGAGTCCTTCTTTGAAAAGTACTTCCCACAGTGTGTCAGGGATAGAAAAGTGACTGAATTCGAACAGCTGAAACAGGGCACCACATCTGTTGCCGAATATGAAACCAAATTCACCGAACTTGCTAGATATGCACCGCATATGGTGGATACTGAGTATAAGAAGGCCAGAAAATTTGAAGGTGGCCTTAATGTGGCAATTCTGGATCGAATAAATGTTTTGAAACTACCGACTTTTGTGGGTGTTCTCGACCGGGCATTGATGGCCGAGTCAAACATTGCAGCAGTGAAACAATCTGAAACACCAACCACGGAATGGCATGGAAAAAGGCAGGGTTTCAAATTTAAGAAAGGCAAGCACAACCCGTTGAACAAAAAGCAAAACACAGGGTCAATGACTACTTCTAGTCAAGGAAACCGTACAATACCGCCCTGTTCTGAATGTGGGAAAAATCATAAAGGAGTTTGTTACAAACTATCTGGAGCCTGTTACAGGTGTGGTAAGGTGGGCCACATGGTTAAAGATTGTCCTTCTGCTCCTCAAGGCAATAGCAAAGCTGCAGCCAGCGGCGCAGCATCAAATGCTCCACCAAAGCCTAACCCTAAAGCTACCGGGAAAGAGCCTGTGAGGCAAGGCCGAGTGTTCGCACTAGTACCGGGAGATGTGCAGAATACCGAGACCGTTGTGTCAGGTATTCTCTCTATTTGTACACAAAATGCATATGTATTGATTGATTCGGGGTCTACACATTCTTATGTATCGCATGCTTTTTCGCGAAAATTGAATAGACCCTTAGAACCCATGAACTATCTGCTAGCCGTATCATCACCCGTAGGGGGATCCATGACATGTGCTTATATGTACCCCGCATGTGAAATCATTGTTGGGGATATGCATCTGTTTATTGATTTACTGCCATTGAACATTAATCATTTTGACGTAATATTGGGGATGGATTGGTTACAAAAATATCATGCCACTATTGACTGTGTGACCAAGCAAGTCGTTTTCCGTCCACCTGGTTTGCCTGAATTTGTGTTTAATGGGAGTGGAGTAGTACCTCCTCCGTATTTGATTTCGTCAGTGAAAGCCGTTAAATTAATTAGAAAGGGGTGTAAAGGATATCTGTGTTCTGTACTGACTGTGCCTACTGATGATAGTATTAAAACTGACGTAAATTGTATTCCTATAGTCAAAGAATTTCCAGATGTTTTTCCAGATAATCTTCCAGGAGATTTGACTGACAGGGAGATTGAATTTACCGTTGACGTGATTCCCGGAACACAGCCGGTTTCTAAAGCTCCATACCGAATGGCTCCAACTGAGTTGAAAGAACTGAAAGTGCAACTGCAAGAACTGTTGGACAAAAAGTTCATCAGACCTAGCACTTCGCCATGGGGTGCTCCTGTTTTGTTTGTCAAGAAGAAAGATGGCTCACTGAGACTGTGCATTGACTACCGTGAACTGAATAAGGTAACTGTAAAGAATAAATACCCATTACCGCGCATTGATGATTTATTTGATCAGTTACAGGGTGCGCAAGTGTTTTCTAAGATTGATCTCAGATCGGGGTATCATCAACTGAAGGTTAAACCGGAAGACATTGATAAAACTGCTTTTAGAACAAGGTATGGACATTATGAATTTCTAGTTATGCCTTTTGGAGTCACGGATGCACCAGCTGCTTTTATGGACCTCATGAACAGAATTTTCAAACCATACCTTGATGACTTTATTGTTGTATTTATCGATGACATATTGATTTACTCCAAAAGTATAGAACAGCATGAACATCATCTGAGACTTGCCCTACAAACCTTAAGAGAACAGAAACTGTATGCTAAACTGTCTAAATGTGAATTTTGGCTTGACCATGTTATGTTTTTGGGGCATGTTGTTAGCAAAAATGGAATTTCTGTTGATCCGCAGAAAATTGAAGCTGTAGTGAACTGGCCTAGACCGACCAATGTGACTGAAGTCCGAAGCTTTTTGGGATTGGCTGGATATTACAGAAGATTTGTCAAAGATTTCTCCAAAATTGCCCTACCACTGACACAGTTAACACAAAAGGGGACATCATTTGACTGGACTGACCAAAGGGAATCTGCCTTCCAGGAGTTGAAAACTCGATTAGTGACTGCACCAGTTCTTACCTTACCTTCAGGTACGGATGGTTATACTGTAATTAGTGATGCTTCTCATAAGGGTCTGGGGTGTGTTTTAATGCAGAATGGGAGAGTTATTGCTTATGCTTCCCGACAGTTGAGACCACATGAAAAGAACTACCCGACCCATGATCTGGAACTGGCTGCGGTGGTGTTTGCATTGAAAATTTGGCGTCACTATCTGTATGGGGTGACATGTGAAGTATACACTGACCACAAGAGTTTAAAGTATTTCTTCACACAGAAAGAACTGAACATGAGACAGCGGAGATGGCTAGAACTGATTAAAGATTATGACCTACAGATACTGTACCATCCGGGAAAAGCCAATACCGTTGCTGATGCATTGAGCCGAAAATCGATTGGAAATCTAGCATATTTGCTCACCGGACAGAAAGAGTTGCTTTGTGACCTTGAAAAATCTGAAATTGAAATTGTTCTGAGAGAACAAGGTGGAACTTTAGCTGCTATTTCTGCTCAACCAGCACTGACTGAAGAAATTAAAGAGAAACAGCAACTGGATGACTTCTTGAAGAAGATCATCGAAGAAAGAGAATCTAAACCGAGACCGGGATTCAAATTTGTGAATGAGGTACTGAAATTTCAAGAAAGACTGTGTGTACCGAATGATACTGAACTGAAAAGAAGAGTTCTGCAAGAAGGCCACAATTCGAAATTGTCTATCCATCCGGGGAATACGAAAATGTACCAAGATCTGAAACAGAATTTCTGGTGGCCGGGAATGAAGAAAGAAATTGCTGATTTTGTATCCAAATGTCTTCATTGCCAACAGGTCAAAGCTGAACATCAACGACCTGCCGGACTATTGCAACCCCTACCCATACCAGAGTGGAAATGGGAGCATATCACGATGGATTTTATCGTTGGGTTACCTCGCTCCAGAAAAGGTATGGATTCAATTTGGGTTATTGTTGATAGACTAACCAAATCTGCTCACTTCTTACCTGTCAAGACAATCTATAATGCGGACAAATTGGCTGTTATCTATATTGATGAAATTGTAAGACTGCATGGAGTGCCTGTGTCTATTGTTTCTGACAGGGATTCGAAGTTTACATCGAGGTTTTGGCAAAGCCTACAAACTGCACTGGGTACTGAACTGAGACTGAGTAGTGCCTATCATCCTCAGACAGATGGCCAATCAGAAAGGACCATCCAAACTCTGGAGGATTTACTGAGAATGTGTGTCCTTGATTTTCAGGGAGACTGGGAAAGTCATCTGCCATTAGTTGAATTCGCTTACAACAACAGCTACCATTCGAGTATTGGCATGGCGCCTTTCGAGGCATTGTATGGCAGAAAATGTAGATCTCCAATCTGCTGGGCAGAAGTTGGAGATGAGCCTTTGCTTTGGCCCGAGATGATGTATGAAACAACTGAAAAAGTGAAACTGATACAGCAAAGACTGAAAACTGCACAGAGTAGACAGAAAAGTTATGCAGATGTCAAAAGACGGGACAGAGAGTATGAAGTGGGTGATCACGTTTTTGTGAAAGTGACACCAATGAAAGGCCAGACTCGTTTTGGAGTCAAAGGCAAGTTAGCACCGAGATACGTCGGACCATATGAGATCATTGAGAAAATCAATCTGGTGGCGTATCAAGTGGCGCTTCCTCCTGAAATGGAGCATATGCATAACGTCTTCCACATTTCTATGTTGAGAGGCTACCTTCGGGATCCTTTCCATGTAATAGAGCCTACTCGTGTAGTGCTGAGTGATGACTACACTTACGAGGAACGGCCTATACAGATTGTTAACAGACGGATCAAGAAACTGAGGAACAAAGAGATCCCGTTAGTGAAAGTTGACTGGCAAAACCACGGTGGCATGTATGCCACTTGGGAAAGGGAAGATGACATGGCCAAAAGATATCCTGAACTGTTTCCACTGAATCCTGTTTTCTTCCAGAATGAAGGTAACTCGAGTTTAGAGGACTAAACTCTTTATAAGGAGGGGAGACTGTAACAACCCTCATACTGTTTGCTGATTAGGGACTGATTGATTACCGATAATCACCGATTACTGCTAAACGGAACTGATAATGACTGATAACTGACTGATGATAACTGACTGATAATTGAACTGATTGAAATACTGAACCGACTGACTGAAATTGAAACTGAATTGACTGAGTATATGTTAGTTAATTGCATTCTATCTGTTTGATTGTCTGATTATCTGTTCATGCTTATATGTTTAAACTGCTAATTGAAGGCCTTATCGGCGGCCGAACTAGAAACCGATTGATGTTCCGTGACCCTCATAATTAATATGATTTTATGGTATAATTATCGGAAAATTGATTAGGTATGATTAAATTAGATTAAAATAAGCTAATTAAAGAGTTGGACTTAATTACCGTTTTGCCCTTGAGTGGGCCACTATCTCATACACACACTTGAGCCTTATGTACACACTTGAAGAACATTTTGCTCAGCCATTTTCTTGTGCTTAACCGACCAAGAGAGGGAGAGGGAGAGAAATTGAGTTCTACCTTGAAAATTGTTTGGAATTGTTTGAGAATTGAGGTGTGATTGCTACTTTGAGCTCCTAGACCTTGAATACAAGACTAAGGTAGGACATTCATCTTCTTGTTGTTGTTCTTGAGTTCATTCTTGCACAATTCATGCCTCATTTGTAGAGCTAAGCCATGATTTGGTTCATTAATGGTGGATTGAAGCTCATCTCTTGCATGCATGTTAGTATTATTGCATTTTGAGGTTAATTACATGGACATTAGTACATGCATGCTCATATTGTTGTTATAGACCATGTTTTCATCTGGTTTTGAAAAGAATTGAGCTCATTTGAGCAAGCTTTGGAGCTTCAATTTGGTTTAAAACTCATTCATGCATGTTTGAATGTTGTTCTTGAAAATGGGTTTGTATATGGTTTTAATTGACTCACCTTTGGGGCTTGAATTCATAAATTGAGCTTTGAAACTTGTTATACATTGAATTTAATGATGTTTTCCAGAATTTGGACCCAAGAGGTCGAGTTTGGAGTGGTAGAATGCTTGGTTTGAGCTTGGGAGGCAGATCTGGAAATTCCAGATTTGGCTTCCTCGCTCGAGCGAAGGATTCCCCGCTCGAGCGAGCACCTTTGTCCAGGGCTCCGCTCGAGCGACCATCGAGCGACCATCGCGCGTAAAATTTCAGCATCCAGTACTTTTACTGTTTTGCAGACCGCTCGAGCGAAGGATTCCTCGCTCGAGCGAAGCCTTTGATTTTGGACTTACGCTCGAGCGTAGAAAGTCTCGCTCGAGCGAAGCCCCTATTTTCAGCAAAGTTTGCAAAATGTTTTCTAAGTGTATTTTTGCATCCTCATCCCATCCTAGGCATTCTTAGGCCTAGTTTAAGGCATCTTGTTGAGGATATAGATGTAGAACACACCAAGGCAAATTAGGGATTAAGTTATGTTATTTCCCAACCGTGTAGCTTAGTGTGTTCAATCTGTTAACTGTGTAGGGTTGGCGACTGGGGAGACACGCTCTAGCTTACTGTAGCCCAAACTCTGTGAGTAACGATTGTGTAAAGATATGTTCACAAATGATTATCTTCTGATTACTGAACTGAACTGTTTACTGAACTGATATTGTTTACTGAATGAATATATGTCCTTTATTTCTGAACTGTACTGTGGCATCCTTGGTATCTACTGTTTACTGTTATCGTTATAGAGATCTCTGTCGGTTCCCTCGTGGAACCACTACTGTTTACTGACTGACGGCCATCATTACTGTTCGGTCTTTCAAGACCTACTGTACTGTTATGCTAATGGATGTACCACATATGACTGTTTACTGTACTGAACAACTGAAATACTGATTGAATTGAACTGTTTTCATTACTGTAAGGACATTCATTCTAAACCTCTTTACGCTTTATGTTATTCACTGGGCTTTAGCTCACTGCTCATATATATATGTAGGTGTTCAGGCACCAGACCGCAGCTAGAGGCGTCAGGGTTACTCCAGTTTTGTCAAGCCAGCCTTTGTGCCTCACTGCGAGGTTCCGAGTTGCCATGCTATGGCTTGGGGGTGTTTTGTCTGTTTTTTTTCCCCCTTCTGTACTGTCTAACTGTTCTGTATAGACTGAATGTTTCTGTACTGTTTTGTAGGGTTGAGTCCCTAGTTTGAATGGATGTAAATATTGTACATACTGTTCTGTACTGTTTATGTATGAATGCATGAAAAATCTTTTTGGCATACAGACTGTCACAGCTCGTTGGACATTGTTTAATTACTGTATTGGCTTCCGCCAGGCCCTGTACTCTGTTTTACTGTATTACTGTTAAGCAGGCCTTCGGTAATCTTGGATTACTGGCCGGTTACGGTGCTAAACCCATAGGGCCGGGTTTGGGTCGTGACAGCGCCTCTAGCTCCTCCCTTGCTAGGTCCTTCCCTAATGGTTACGGCCCCAAGTTCAAGGCAAACAACGTTGAAGGCAGAACCAGCTTGTCCCACCTCACCCCCTTTTCTTCCCTCCATTCCCTCACCCTCTTCACTCGGTCTTCGGTCACCCCGTCCAATTTCGACTCGACTGATTTGGTAGGGACCTTCCCCGTTATACACACCCCAGCCCCCCCGTTCACCGTTATAAAGAACCATCTCGGTCTCCACCCATTCACCGATAATGGAAGACCCACCACTAAACCTCACCCCGCCATTGCTTGCAGCGTCACCCAGGTCTCTTGCAGACCGGAGGCCTTGTAGCAGGAGAAGAACTCCTCTACTGTCATCGCCATCCCTCCGGTCGCCTGCGGCCAGGCACTCGCGCACGCCATTACTATCTTCCAGGCGTTCAGCATCAGTTGCCCTGGCGCCGCTTCTAGCTTGTGTAGCACATCCACCACTACTTGGGGGAGAGGTAGCCTCAAACCCCCTCGCAACGCCTCCTCATACAAGCTAAATTCACCCAGCCGCACATCTGATGCCCTTCCCTTGGTTGTGAGCAATCTTAGCCCTATCTCCGAGAGAATTTGATACTTCTTCCTTATTCTCTCTAACTCCTCTACTGTCAGTACGGATCTGTCTGGTTTGGTGTGCCAATGGTCCGGCTCCACCTGGCTAATAGGTCTCACAGTCGAGATTATTGTCTTAGGACGAGCCCGCACAGCTTGACTTGCTCCCTCCCCCTCCCTACGCTCTGTACGGTATTGTTCCGCCAAATCTACCGCATCGTCGTCGCCCAATGGATCAACCTTTGCGGTTGTTGCTTCCTCTTGAGCCATCTCTCTCGTTTGTCTGCGAATAGGTTCAGATGCTGGTGCAAGATAGTTCACAAAATGTTTCAACGGTGTATCCCTCGACACGAAGGAGTTTACACTTGGAATATTTTGGTTGTTTGCCAAGAGATACGTAAAACGAATAATACCAAAAGCCCAAGGTTATTTTGGTTGTTTGCCAAGAGATACGTAAAACGAATAATACCAAAAGCCCAAGGTTTGCCTATATTTCAAGAGTCACAATTAAATTTCGCCAGTTTGAAAATTTTCAAAAATCTGCCAAAACAGTCTTTTCAACACCCTACATTGACCTATCATTTTATTTCTTGCTCAACGCCTAACCTTTCCCATCATAGGATTCCGCTACGTGTACGCCCACGATCCACTACCCCCTTTCCCCTTCCATGTCTTTTCCATTTCACTTCACCACGTGACCCACCGCCCCTCGAGCCCCACGTCACACCACCCACCATTCGCGGTCGGTCCTCTTCATGGTCGGTTCCACCACTCGGTCACCCTTCGCGGTCGGCACTCCTTATGGTCGGTCCCACCACTCGGCCACCCTTCGCGGTCGGCCCTCCTCATGGTCGGTCCTACCACTCAGCCACCCTTTGCGGTCGGCTCTCCTCATGGTTGGTCCCACCACTCGGTCACCTTTCACGGTCGGCCCTCCTCATGGTCGGTCCCACCACTCGGTCACCTTTCGCAGTTGGCCCTCCTCAGGGTCGGTCACTCACCCGGCCCTCCTCCGCGGCCACACCGCCTTCGACCGACCTCTCTGTCGATCCTCAGCCCACCAGTCTTTCACAACCACCATCTTCTTCCTTATTCCCTTCGTTGGACTAAAGCTCTACTCAGGAATGGGAGACTACTGACATGGGTAAGCCCATAAAGGCTACAGCTCACTATAAACAACTCAAGCCCATCATTTAGGCCCCAATACATAATTCAACTAATGAGGCCCGACATGGCTGGAACTCAACATGGCATTAAGAACCAATAACACTCAGACACGTGGCAGGTGAAGGACAAGCCACATAAGTAGACAAAGATTCTGCAAAATTATTACACTGCACATCAGCCATTAATGAAGCCCCTTACAGTATTTATTGCGATAAGCCCTCATCGTCGAGACAGAACGGCCTCACCATGAACAAGGCAAGCTAGAGCATAGAATTTTAGCCAAGATGGCAGGTCGGAAGGGACAACGAAATGATTACCAAAGGATATAAGCAGACGTCGAAGACAAGAAGAAGGTTAAGCTTTCTATCTCTAATCTATCTCTACACTCCATCTCTCTTTCTGACTTGCTCGTCGGAGGGTTCGCTGGGGGACTCCCCGTTCCCCGTTGAACTCTTGTGCAAGTTCCTCGGTGGGCTTGGTCACCAGGACACTGGTTTGGGAAGCGTAGATCAGTCCGACCCGTTCCATCTGGAACCCACAGTATCATCATAAATTATATTGTAAAATTATAAAATAAAATTATATTAGAACCAAATAAGCATACAAAATGTGCAAGAGAGAAATAACATTCTGATTAAATTATTCTATTACATTGATGAATTGAATAAACCAATCATGACTATGTAATCAAGAATTCAAATAATTAACATTGGCTATCTGTATGCTATAGGTAATCTAAAACGCACAAAACAATAGCATGCATATATATTCCTACAAGTGGTCCCAGAAACATACATATAAAATTATGCTAAATCACATAAGTATGTAAATTATGTTAGAGATCTTGAACTACAAGGCATGAACAATTATTTATTTATTTAAATTACCTAAACAGTAGATCAGAAATCAATTAGTGAATTATTAAAAAAAAAAAATATGGACTTGCACCATTAGCATACAAAAGCAGTAGCATACAACTTATGTGCACTATTCAAATAAAATAATAGCATGCAATTAAATCATGAAGTCAATAGTGACCATTCACCTTGTAGAAAACTGCTATGATACATAACCAATTAACAGTGCAATTTTTTTTTCCAGTTAATAGATACAAGCGGTCCGGGTGGGCAGGCGGCGCGTGTGCGTAGCAATTTTGTCATAACCAACTTGGACCATAATCTTGGCCCAAGCCCATCCTTGAACCATCCATGCCTCCATTCCTTTGAAAAATTTGAATGCCTCAAAGGACTCATGCCATTTTCATAATCTTGAGGCTTAAATACCCATCAAAATTTTCCTCTACAATCAATGTGGGATTGGTAGTTATACACAATTTTCAAAACCTTATTCATAAGGCTATCTTTATGAGACAATTTTTCATTCAATTATCAATGATTTTTTGTCATTCTTTTTGTGGTGTAAAGACCTTGTTACAATGAATCTAAACCCATTTAATCTCACCTCAACCAATGGTTGGGACCTACTTTAATTTCACATTATAGTTTACCAAAACCCATTTTTTCCAACAGTTTCAATAGATAACTGCACGGCAGTTTCAATCTATCTGGGCAGTTTTAAAACTGCTGAAAATGGACTGAATAAGGGATTGTTTGGACTAGAAAAAAAATTAATTTAATTTTGTTTAGAAATTCAAATGATTTTCCCACAAGAATTTAAATAAATTTAAATAAATTTTGTCCAAAAACTTAATATTAGAACCGACCCGACCCACACCCGCACTCGGCACGATACGGCTCGGCCGGCAGCATGCGCGCGGTGTAGTGGTTTGAGCCAAGGTTCCATTTGTTCATAACTCCTCCCTTTTACAAACTTGGGATGCCCCTTGGGGCCCAACCCAAGTGTTGCCACCTAGAATTTATATACACACATAAGTTCTCTTAAGTTTCCAATGTGGAACAAGTCTTATAAGGAAACCCATATTTAATATTTTAATTGTCCATTTCACGAACCCGAAAACGCCATCAAATTTCTATTCACTCATAAATGGTTTTAACGAACTGTCTTCACCATGTGACTTACCATACGGTAAGAAACATATCACCTCTTTGGACCCACCTCAAAAGACGTAGAGACCTCAGTCAAATTTGAGCTCAAAATTAACTCAAAATAAATCTATAAAAACCAAAATTTTGACAGCAAGACTGTGGTGTCCATGATAACGTTGATAAGATTTTATTTTTACAAAAATCTGTTAATGGTAAAAAAATATTTCACATTTAAACAAACTTATTTTTTGTTAATGATATGAACGTTTTTTTCATTAACCTTTATACAAGGTCAAGTGAATGTCAAAAAACACCCACTTTATTTTTATAAATATTTTTTTGCTGAAGCAAATAAAATGTTATGTTTTGAATATTTTTACATATGAGCCACATTTTTATAAAATGTTCTGTTTTTTAAATCAAAAAATATTAATGACAATTTTATGGACTATCAATAAGAGATAAAATATTTTAATATATTTTTCAAAATTATTGATAGCTTAAAAAATACTAATATTTGTTTTTTGTTTTTTGTTTTTCATTTTTAACTGTGGAAGTGAAAAAATAAAATAATTAAACCCTAAGGAGCCGAGACCCCATAAGCCACTCTTATCGTTTTTGACATTGAGTGCAGTACGTTTAATTCTGAAAAGTTCGTTCTATCAATCATATGTGTTGTATTTCGAGTGACAAATCCTAAAGAAAGTCAAACTTAAAATCTTGACCATGACATCCCAAAATCTTACAATTCGACCACACCTTGACATTGTGTACTATTATGATTGCTCGTTCAATAAAATTTTAATTACAAGAAGTTGTAGAAGAAGAAGAATTGAATGAAAGAACAACACAACACACAACTTGCATATACAATAACAATACAAAATGCTGTTCACGTTAAATGCACCTGCATTAGAGATTCTAACAATGTATCTGTGTTTGCTCTCCGACATGGGATTTCCAATGCCTCCACCAACCTTATAATCAAAGGTATTTTCAGTCCCCATTTTTCTTGATCTGCTCGCTCCTTTCTTGGTTCCACTTTCTTACTTTGCCTCTATTATCTATTTTAGCAATGCTACAGGAGTTGTGCTGGTGTTAGAGCTTTTTTGGAAGTGAGTTACTAGTTATTTCCTAACTTTTATTACATTTTAAATTATGTTACCTTTTGTATTTTTTACACGTTTTTTTTTTGAAAAAAAATAAAAAATTAGTTCTTAACTATTTTCTCAAAACAATCCTTAGTTATGTTCATATCATGTTATTTTGAGTTGATAATAAAAATATTTTAATATTATTTTAATTTGCTTATTTGTTATTGTCATATTGTGTTTAAAAAATTCATTTTTGGTGAAAAAGTCAATTGTATAGTGAAATTAAATTTTTTTTACATAAATTTAATTTAATAAAATTAATTTCTACTAAATGAAATTATTCACAAAAATATTTGATTTTAATTTAACTTTATTTTTCCAATTAATAAAATCTTTATACTTTATTGTTATTATAATTAATTTACTAGATGACTCTAAAATAGATTGCAAAAAATGCATTATCATAAATGAAAAAAAGAAAAGAAAAAGAAGAAGCTATATTAGATTTATAGTCTTATTTTACGTTCTTCTTTTTTCAATTGGATGAAATTACATAAGGGTTTAAAAATGTTATAGTATTAGTGCACTAAAATGTCTAAATATTTTTTATTAAACAACCTCACACATGAGTTCTAATCAATCGAATTAGTACTGTATTCCGCAATTTAATAGCTTTTTATATATATATATATATATATAACTTAGATATATATATATATATATTAATCACATTTTGAGGTAAGTAAAATGAATTTTAGTGACAGGTATGCTAACATTGTGAAAAAAATAAAATCGATTTTAGAGTCAGTGGCTGAATTTTCTTTTTACCCGAATGTAAGGGACATGATTATTTTGGTGCATTGCTGAAACCACCATAGAAAAACTCATGTTATACATAAAACGAGTCATGCCATGTGGTTTTAGAACAACCATTGGATCGATGGGTGTCATGTATAAGATTTACTAATCTAATGGTCCACATCAAAATAATAATATGTCTCCGGTAGTAATTCGATGAAATACATATCATTTTGATTATTTTGGTGTTATGCTAAAACATTCTATCATATCTAGATCCTCTATAACTCAATTTATATCCAATGATGAATGATTTATGTTAGGTTTGATTTGCATGTGAGATATGGCTATTTTATTTTTAATAAATATTTTGTACACATTTTTAAAATAAGTTATCCCGGTATTATGAAATATTATGTCTAATACGTTATTTTTTTGTAATGATAATTACAATACTGTTTTAATCATGGATACACTAACTTGCCTACTTTTTTTTTTCTTTTCTTTTTTTTAAACCAATAATAGTGATAATTACTATCTGAGTGTCTTTATGTAATAACCAATAGCAGTGATAATAATTATTTAATGTGCCCAAAGTAATATAATGACAATAAAATTTATTTTTCATCTAATATGTTGTCACTATCACTGCGTTGTTGCCAACACACATGTTATCTATGCATTGTGCTGATACATGAATCACATGTTAAATGTTACAAAATTTAGTGTAAATTACATCAAACATCCCTTGAACATTAAAAAATATATATATATATATATATATATATATATATATATATAATAAGTCTTATAAATTTGATATATATATATCTATATTTTTTTTATCGGCAAATGTTAGTCGTTAATTGATATAAAGAGATTAAAGCAAATGAAACAAATGTTAATGATGTGTAGACACATAAATAATCAAGGGTAAAACATATATTTTTTAGTGTAACAAATATGACAATTTTTTTCCTATTCATATAACTAATAAAAATAACTAAAATATAATGTGAATTAATACACAAAAAAAAATATATATATATATATATATATAATTATGATAAATTAGTAAAACTTGGTATACTTTTTTCTCGACTCAAAAGAGGCGAATATATTTTATGTTTAATAAAAATAAATAATCATCGCATCATTACTCTTGTCAATATATTGGTATCAATATTTGTCTCATTCACAAAATGCATAATATTTTATGTACTAGCTTACTAGCTTATGTTGTTATGTTCCCCATTTCATTCACAGAGATTATGGGTCTCTCTCTCTCTCTCTCTCTCTCTCAAGAGAAGCCCTTTTCATGGCTACAGAAAGTAAGTGAAAGGGATGTCTCCCCCTCTACAGCCCATCCTTTTTTTAAGAAGGTTGCTATATTAGGTTCGCAAGCACACATCAGACATTCCCATGTGTTGGTGACTCAGACCCACACTATACCCTTTTTTTTATTTTTAACTTTTTATTTCTATCTGAATACACAACATGAAGGACTCCTACTCTTGAATAAGGTTAATTTTTTGTTTGAAAGGTACAACCATTATTACTAGTTTTTTCTTACAGATGCGCCAACTAAGCCATGGATCTGAATAGGTAATGTTGGGGTCATATATCATAAATTTGTGTAGCAATTTATAGAGTGAAATAAAATTTTCCTTT
The DNA here is from genome assembly GCF_055761805.1 of Camellia sinensis. Classification (NCBI taxonomy): domain Eukaryota; kingdom Viridiplantae; phylum Streptophyta; class Magnoliopsida; order Ericales; family Theaceae; genus Camellia; species Camellia sinensis. Next base: position 212,686,214 of record NC_138965.1, read on the forward strand.
TACTTTCTTTTTATTGATAAGTTTAAGATCCTAGCATAATATTTGAAGTTGATTATAATAAGTTTTCCTAAAATACAGTGTGACAATATATAGAATTTTCCTTTACTTTCTTTTTATAGAATTTTTCTATATAGAATTCATTATAGAGTGAAATGAAAAAGTACATAGAATTTTCCTTTTACTTTATTTTTATTGATAAATTTAAGATCCTAGTATAATATTTAAAATTGATTACAATAATTTTTCCTAAAATGCAATGTGACAATACTGTATTCATTCTGGTAGAATATTACTAATAAATAAAAATTAAAATATAAAAAGACAGAGAAAAAAATGCAACTAGGATCAAACAAGATAACAATTCCTCAACAACAAATTTCAAAGGTTCTTCTAATGCTTCACTTTGTTCTGAAAATGTTAGTCATTCACAAATGCCCTTATGCTCAACTTCATTGCTGAGAAGTCATGCAAATCGTATGCAAACTTCAAATCCTAACAGTGCCTTCTTTTCTTTTCTTTTTTAGTGCAATTGCTAATCACCGCATGTTATTTGGAAGAAAAAAAATTATATTTATTTTTGATATTTTTTAAATATAAAAATTATTTTTTTAGACCAAGATGATAAATTATTATTTTGAATTAAATTTTAAAAAGAGTTTGATTATGAGTTTTGAATAGAATTTTCAATAGAGTTTTGAGTTGTGTGTTTGGTTATGAGTTATAAGTTTTGAAAATTCTTTTTAAAACTCATAACCAAACAACTTTTCTCATTTCATATATCACATCAAAAATTCAAAACTCAATTCAAAATTCTTTTCAAAACTTATAACCAAACAAATTTTCCCTTTTCAAATCATAATTCTAAAATTCACAAACTCAAAACAAAACTCTATTTTTAAATTATAATTTTAAAACTCTATCAAACACTACCTTAGTTTTTTTTTATTATTATTATAATTGTTTTTTTTTTTTTTTTATTGCCTTCTCAAACACCAATCAAGCATTATGATTTTTTTCCCCCTCTTATTGGATAAGAACGGGCTAACACTACAACATTTTCTTAGTTTAGTGACATTTCAAAGTGCCACAAAACTATTCTTCTAATGACATTTTTTGGTCTTGTGGCATTTTGAACAAGTGCCACTTCTATCGGTGCCACGGTAGATACGAGTGCCATGGTAGATACTTGCAAGTGCCACTGCACCATCATGGCTAAAAACTTTCAATGACATTTTAATGTCATGGTAGATATTATTTGTGGCACTATCAAGCGCCATTAAAAAAAGAGTTAGTGACACTTATAAGTGTCATTAAACCATCAAGACTAAAACCTTTCAATGACACTTTAATGTCATGGTAGGCACTATTCGTGACGCTATCAAGTGCCATTCGTGACGATAATTCGTTGTAGAACAATTTGATCCGCTCTTGCAAAGACTCGAACCGCCAACCTCCCGCACCATAAATCTTATACACCACACTCTTCCCACTACCCCTCTATAGCACCATATGATTATACATGCAACGTATATTATTTATATATAGTACATACATCTATATTAATATAAAAGTATATGTACAAACATAATTATTTTCTTGAACATAATTTATGTAAAATAAACTATTTACTAGTAAAATAAAAAAAGGCCACTTTTGGCGACTAAAAATATTTTTTGGTCGCCAATTCTATACTTTTGGCTACTAATTGTTTTTTAGTTGCTAAAAAACTTAACTTTTGCTGACCAAAATCGGATTTGGTCACAAAAGATGCACTTTCAGCTACCAAAATTTTAGTCGCCAAAAAATTTAATTCCCGCCTTAGGATTGTAGTTCTCCCGCGCTAAAAATAACTACTTTTGGCGACTAAACTTATTTTTTAGCCGCCAATTATAGACTTTTGGCTACTAAAATTTCTTTAGTCGGTAAAACTCATATAATCAGTGACCAAACTTATTTTTAGTCGCCAATTGTAGACTTTTGGCTACTAAATTTTTTTAGTCGCCAAAAAGCTTTACCTTGGGCTACTAAAATTTTTTTGTCACTAAAACTGATATAATCAGCGACCAAACTTAGTTTGGGTCACCAATTGTAGACTTTTAGCTACTAAAATTGTTTAGTCGCCAAAAGCTTTACTTTTGGCTACTAATGCTATTTTGGTTGCTGAAAGCTATACTTTCAGCGACCAAATTTTTTTTGGTCAGGAAATTTAGTTGCCGAATATGCTTTTTCCCGTAGTGTATATTGAGTTTAATTTATTTATTTTTAATCATATACTGCATTCTAAAAATTTTAAAAATATATTGGCATTTTTTGTTTTTTCAAAAATATCATTATAAGTTTGGAAAGTTTTTGACTTAGTGGCATTTCTAAAAACATGCCACTAGTATAGTGTCACTAAAGTGTGTTTTTGTTGTAGTTCTGTGACACTTGTTCATTGAAATGTCACTAGAGCCTTTTATGTTTGTCGTTTTGTGGCATTTTTCAAAAACGTGCCACTAAATATCATTTTTGTGGCATTTTCTAAAAATATGCCACTATTGTAGTGCCACTAAAGTATGTTTTTGTTGTATTTTTGTGACACTTGTTCATTGAAATGTCACTAGAGCCTTTTATGTTTGTCGTTTTGTGGCATTTTTCAAAAACGTGCCACTAAATATCATTTTTTGTGGCATTTTCTAAAAATATGCCACTAGTGTAGTGCCACTAAAGTATGTTTTTGTTGTAGTGTAAAGGAATGAAAATTTCAAATATGACTGTGTTTGGTTTCAATTTTTTGGATTCAATTTTTTTAAAATTGAGTTTTTTATTTTTTATATTTTTTTATTTTTAGTAAATAGTTTTAAAATTTCAAACAATTTTTTTACTGTTTTGGATACAACTTATTTTGATGTACCTAAAAAATAAAATATTTGCAAAAAAATATTTTAAAAAATCAATAAATACACAAGAATACAAAAATGTACTAAATTTTCAATTTTTTTAAATATTTTTGGTATTTAGTGCATTTTTTAAAGATTTCTTTTACAAATATTATACTTTTTAAAGTGTATTTATGTTAAAGTGTATCTAAAAATTTAAAAAAAAATTGTTTAAAATATTTTTAAAAATTTGTGAGTATAAAAAAACACGAAAACAAAAAAAAAAATTAATTCTCTGAAAAATAAATTCAAAACATTCAAACCAAACAAACTTATCATCCTACTTTTTAATTGGTTTGGTAGTGATTCAAAGTGCAACATTGCCAACCAATTAGGCGTAGAACAAAACACATACCGGATGATCACATGTGTGGAATTTTTTTTGGGTCTTACAAAAGATGGGAGAATAGATTCCTCCTTATCAAGCAAGGATAACTCGAGAGTTGAGCGAGTCATGCAATTAATCGTAAACATAAATATCTTAAGTTCAACTCTTATTAATAACAAAGTTTAAATTTAAAACTTCATTTGGCATTTGATTTTTGATTAAAAAAAAAGTATAAAAAGATAAAATTGATTACATATGCTAATAAGACAAAATATTTTATTCAAATCATAATTATTATATTTTTTCTTTTATAAAAGTCAAACAAGTCAAAGCAAACGAGACTGAAAAAGCCAGACTAAAAAGATTTCAACACAAAAAAATTAATTAAAAAAGTCAATGCCAAACAAAGACTAACTTTATACATGATTTGCAAGTGATTATCTCTAACCGATGGTAATCTCGCTTTAGCAACCCTAAGCTCACTATTTACAAAAAAATATAAAAAGGGGGTGAGCGTGTGATTGGGACAGAGTGTGCATGGGACCATCCTTATTTGTTTCCCCTGGTTATCAGGAATGCTGCCAGCCCTTCCTTCTGGTTTGCCCCCCACCAGTTTGAGGCCCAAAAGGGAGGCTGCCCACCACCATCCTCCCTCCTCCCTCCTAACTAGTGCTATAATAATACTATATTAATATAAAATTTTGGGAGTTGTGTATCGACTTTGTGTTGTGCTCGTGTTCGTATTTGTGTCATATCACTGCAGTAAATCGTGTTGCAATTGTGACATGTGTTTGGAGATGGTCTCTTAAGACATCTTATTAATTTTGGAATACGATTCCAGTTGGGCTTTTAATGGTGCAATTATATGTTATATTTTAGCCTCAATTGTTAATTGAAAATTAACACTAGGATCAAGAATTTTCATGGATAAAACTATGTGGCATGTACAAGCCCAATGCAGTTGTAGTTACTTTTCTACTTCCCAATCTCCGATGTGTACAGTTTATGAGAGAGTGATTTTATAATAATATGAGTAGAGCAAACTAGTCGATTGGATGTTTGAGCTCGGTTCATTAAAAATTAGTCAAGTTCAAACTTGAGTCGAGTTTGGAAAATTGAGCTCGAATACAATTCGTTCAGTATTTGAAAAATTCAAGTTTGGCTAAAATCAATTTTGATTATATAAATGAGTCAAGTATCAACTCGAAGGTGAAAAAAATCATACCTAAATTAACATACATGTTAAGACAATATATATATATATATATATATATATCTATAGAAAATTTGGAACAAAACATATAAAAATGGCCATATTGTTAATAAATTTCATCAATCAAATATATGAATTTGTACAATTACAAAACACAATAAATAAATAAAAAATCATTTGATACTCTATTAAAACTAAATATTGACTAATATATTTGTGTTCATGCACGTATTCAAGCTAAGTTTGAGTCTACTCAAGCTTGCAATTGCCAAAATATAGTCAAAAAATGTAACTCATACTTATCTACTTAATAATCAAGATACAACAATGATTCATCCCATTAAAAACATCACCACTAATAGCACTAATGCATTAAAAAAGTAAAAAAAAAAAAAAAAAATACAACTCCAAGACCAAAACATCACATCATTAATGGCGGGACCCACTGCCACCTAATTAGTGGGAGCACTAATTAGTGCTCCCAAGCATTTTTCATCAAGAAATGAGTCAAGCTCAAACAAATTTTAAACAAGTATAACTGAAATTATTCGTTAAAAAAAACACTTGTATGCAGACCTATTCGTATGACATTACACAAAAAGTTTAAATGGCCCAAGCACCCAGAGTTCCTTACGCTTTCATGAGCCCACATTTGGCATTCAACAATGGGCTTTACAGAAATAAAAAAAAAAATAACAGAATTGAACACCCCAACATGTGATGTGGTCCGATGTTTATAACGGCCCATATGTTCTTTCAGGAGCCCACATTTGGCATTCAATGGAGTTTCGGAGTTAAAAACAAAACGGACAACTAATTTCATCAAATCCTTCCTCAACTTTTTTTTTCATCAAATGCTCCAATTATTTCCTAAAATCTATATTAAATTAAGAGAAAGCAATTTTTCACCAAATTTAACAAGAATCAAATCATTCACTAAATCTCCAACACATATATTTTTACTTACATTTGAATTTTTAATTTTTTTTAAAGTAGGTATTGATGATGGTTTTCTTCATAAAAAAGTGATTAAAATAAACCAAAAAAAAAATTTAATATTGAAATGTTCCACACACTTTAAACCAAATTTTGATACAAATTTGATAAGTATATATGCATTATAAAAAAATTAAGTTACTCAAACTTGAAAATTGACTTGTTTCCTAAACAAACAAACCAAATTTGAACACTTTTAAAGTTTCAAAAAATTATTACACGGTTGGATTCATTTATGAATGACAACGGGACAGGGCGGGGTTGGGGACTACACTCCCCGTCTTCGAACCTCAAAAGTGATAAATTTCCCGTTCCCGCCCTTGATCCTCGATGAGGAGCCCGCTCCTGATCGGGGATCGAGTATCCCTGACCTCGAAAAATTCCCGAATTACAGTAGCATATTAGATTTTTTTATTATTATTATTCAAAGGAAAGATTAACTGTAATCTGTAAATATCTTCAAATTAAAAAATAGCATATCTATCAACATATCCTATTCAAGCCCCACACAAAAGATATTCAAATAACATATTTAAGCTCCACTCAATAGGATATCTTCCAACATATTTTCAAATAGCATTTCTGTCAACATATTCAAATAGCATATCTGCCAATACGAATAGCAATTTGTCAATAGCATATCTGTTAACATATTTTCAACATATTCAAATAGCATATTCCATCCAACAACCCACACAAAGGAAAATTGAGCAAGTTGCAAAGAGAATAATTAGTCCTAAGCACAGCTCGCAAGGGATAGGCTACCCAAAAAATAAAATTAAAAAAAATTAAAAAACAAATCCATTACAATATAAAAAACCAAATCCATTGTGAAAAAAAAAAAAATAACAACAACAACAACAACAAAAACAACAACAACAACATTGTTTCTCAAATACTCTGATACAACCACACCGAAAATTTCATCATCTCCTTTAACTTGAATCCCTGTTAAATAACAAAAAGGGGAAAAAAAAATCAATACTAATAATAAGATGTAAAAATGTTAACAACTAGAACAAAAAAGATGACAACTAACACAAAAGCGGCACACGACTCATCCGAGTCAATTTCATCATCATCATATATAGTCGCATAGCCCACTGATTCCAATGTTGAATTCCTAAAAAGTAAAGAATATAAATTCAATATTGAAATTATTCCATCGTAATACAAGTGAAATAATAATATGTAAATTTGATGAAATAATAATATGAGTATCTTTCATCTCTGCGCCCCACAACCAACTTTGTGCATACATCAATGCTTCTAATGTATTTGGATGAAGTCTACTACGATGTGGACTCACTAACCTTCCACTAATACTAAATGTTGATTCAGAAGCAGCAGTGGATACAGGAATAGCTAAAATATCCCTAGCTATTGCTTGTAAGGTCGGATACTTTGTTCCATTGGCTTTCCTTCAATTCAAAACATCAAAACTTGAAGTTCTTGGCAAAACATCATCTTCTAGATAATGGTCCAACTTTGATCTTACATTCTTCATTTTTTTACTAATAAATAAATCATACTCTGAAAGGGTTTTTGTAACAATATCTGGATGAATAGAAGAGTCACCAACAGCATCAGTCTCCATACCAAGTCGGTGCTGAGACTCTTGTAACAAATCATAACAAATCTGATGAACCCTCTCAACTTCATCTTCAGCTTTGTCTCCATAAAGTTTTTCAAAATAAAACTCTAATACACTCATATTATACCTAGGATCAAGTATAACAACAACTCCAATAACACCATGTATCACTAGCCAATATTTATCGAATTTTTCCATCATTTTTGATGCCATTGTTCTAATCATTTCAATTTCACAAGAGAGCCATTGAGGCAGTGTCCTCCTAATATTACATAAAGTTGGGAAACAAACATTAGTTGTGAGATACTTAGTACCAGAAAATAACTCTATGATAGAAAAAAAATATCTTAAAATTCCCACTAATCTCTCTAGCAAACTCCCATTCTTCCTCACTTGGCACGGTCTTATATTGGGGCTCTCTATTTTTCAACCGAGAGAAGACATCCTTATACAAAAAGGCAGTTTGAAGTATCAAGTAGGTTGAATTCTACCTAGTTGCACAATAAAGTCCTAATTTCCTAGTATGTAGATTATGCAATTGATTGATTATTTTTTCAAATTTTTCTTGTCTTTTTGGTGTTACTGTCCAATAAGTTACACTTTTTCGAATTTTTTCCACAACCACTTGTATGACATCCAGCCCATCTTTCATAATCAAATTCAAAATATGTGCACAACAACAGATATGAAACAAAGTACTACCCAACAAAAGCGATATATTACTCAACTTATCCATTAACATGGTAATCATGACATCATTTGTAGAGCAATTATCAACAGTAATAGTAACAGTAGAGATTTTTCTATTAATATTCTAGTCCATCATACACTCAAGCAAAGTATCACAAAGAACTTCTTTTGTGTGTGGACATGAAACATAAATAAACCTAAAATATAATATTCATAAACAAGTATTAATAACATGCAAATTGAACTGAATAAGATAAAACTTTTAAATGATTTGCAAATTTACAAATATATACTTCAAAATGCGACTTTGCAATGTCCATAAATCATCAATAAAGTGTGCGATGACAGGCATAAATTCTTTATTTTGATTGCTAGCAGTCCACATATCAGTTGTGATTGCCACCCTACTTTTATTATGCCCCACCAAACTTAATGTCTTTACCCTCTCATAATCATAAATATTTAAAATATCACTTTTTATTGTATTTCGAGAAAGTACTTTAAACAATGATTAAAGTGCTGCTGAATATCGTTTAAAACCAACATGATCTATTATAGAGAGGGGATATTCATGCAATATTATGGCATATGACAACTCTTTCCTAACAAAATCTTGATCAAAAATATAAGAATTCATTTTTGGACTTTCTTTATTAAAGTTGTTAGTTAAAACTTTTTGCCTCATGTCCATCACTTTTTTCCTTGTACAACTTTTATAGTGATCAAGAAAATGCCTAGTTCCATTTTTTGAATCACCTCCAAGATAGTTATTACAATAATTATATATTGTCTTCCACACCCTATTGACTTGTTGTTTCTTAAAGTGTTCCCACACAACACTAGGTTTTCTTTTAGTTCCTCCACAAGTATTAGACTCTTCTTCTAAATCAATAACATTTTGATTAGAGAGGGGAGATGGTGAGTTCGTAGGTGAGTTAGTAGTTAGTGATGATTGTTGTGATGCCTCACTCTTAAATGGTACTTGAGAGTTAATTGGTACTTTAGAGTTAACTGGTACTTGAGAGTTAACATCTCACATTTTTAACCTTTATAAAAATAATATGAATTGAATTAATGTTAAAAAAGGCAGCAATATCATCCTAGTAATATCATTCTAGTAATGTTAACAAACAAACAAATAAAAAAATGGATTGAATTAACCACATAATAAACAATTCAGCATTAATGACAGTTTTGAAGGTTATTAGCCAAGGCACTAAGAATGAAATTTTAGAATGTTTCTAAAAATAGTACCCATAAATTATACAACATATTATTTTATGAAAGAAAGAAAGAAAAAGAAACCACGAAACCATAACTAAAGTTAGTTCAAAATATTTAGCAATATTATGAAATTCAAATGTATCTATAAGGATTCACAAGTATTTAATGCTTGTATTATGGAAGCCATACATTGGACACACCTACTAATTCAATGCTTGTATTAGGAAAAACAATAAACGAAAGGCAATCAACAAGCGAAAAAATAAAACAAAGAAACCATGACAGCATACGACATTTTATTACTAAGAGTTACAGATAAAAAGCTTAAGAATTAGCCCAGCAACAAAGTGTATCTATGTTATAGGTAAAAAGAATAGAACAAAATGTATTTCAGCCTTGACAAGTGGTTAGTTCAGTGATCCTTTATCAACGACAGAATTGGTAGCCTGAAGATGCCCAAAAGAACCTATAAGGCTAAAACCCAACAGCAGTTTGCATTCATGGAAACCAAAAAATGTGCCTAGAAAGAATTGAGAATATATAGAGAGGGGAAAAAACATTGGCAACATAAAATTGGTCTTTAAATAACAAATCATTAACCAATCCTAAATTTAGCCACCATGCAGGAATTCTAAATATGCCATATGCCAAAATCAGTATATAATCCAAACAAAACACTACAAGAAATGTCACTTTTGGCTACCAAAATATTGGTAGCCAAAAGTCACTTATTTAGTCGCCGAAACGATTTAGCGACCAAAATTTTTCGTCGCTAAACTCGTCGCCTTTACCCTGTCGGCGATAGTATTGGCAACTAAAATTTGTTTAGTCGCTGAAAGTGTACACATTTGGCTACTAATCTTAGTTTCGTCGGCAAAAGGTATGTTTCCGCCACTAAAGTATTAGTCGCTGAAAGTACACATTTGGCTACTAACTTGTTGTGGTCGGGGAAGGTATCACTTTTAGCTACTAAATAATTGGTCGTTGAAAGTACACATTTGGCTACTAATCTTAGTTTAGTCGGCAAAAGGTATGTTTTGGCCACTAAAGTATTAGTCACCAATAGTTTCTTTCTCTCATTCTCAAATCTTTTAGTACTAATTATTTGGTGGCAAAAACATTTTGGGTTATGTTTTTGCTACTAAATTATTAGTAGCCAAAACTTTTGATTACCTATTTGGCTACCAAAACATTTGGTAGCCAAATAATTTTTTTTTTGTTTTTTTTTTAAAAAAAAAAATATGTAAACAACCTGTATTCATTTATATTACAACTTTCATTTGTTTGTCTAACGTACAATGTGAGAGATCAAACAAGTTCCTTGAACATTCAAATCTACAAGTTTCATTCAATCTCAGGTAGATATAGCTATGCAAATTGGGAGCTCAAATCTCACATTTGCAAGAAGAAAAAAAATTACACATTAAGCACAATTTCTAAGTTATAACTTAAAAATTAAAGTAAAATTCAATATAATGGCCAAAGGGACCATTTAGAAAATACATGTACATTAAAGTGACAAAAATTGGACCATCCACTTAAATAGCAATGTGTCTAAGTAATACAAGGCATGCTACACAGCCATTACTAGCACACATTTGTTAACAGTTAACTACAAAACCAAAAGAAAGAATTGTGCTCATTTTGAGAATTGTGCTCTGTTCCCAGCAGAAGGAAATGTGGAAATGGCATGAAAGATAGATTCCATTGGGCATTTTGTTAAAGACCATATAATGTCAAAAGGGTTAGAATTTCAATACACAATTCATATATTTCTATACACTTTCTACATATTCGAATCTACTTTTTACACATATACCCCATTAGATGGGGTGGTTAGCATTTCCTTTTTTGGGAATTACTTTTCCTAAAAGAAGATACCCTCAAAAGCTCGACGAAATGCCATTGCTTCTGCCTTCTGCACTGGATCTCCAAAAATTGCATCGTTTACAGGAGCAGTACCTGTTGACTCCTTATATATCTTATCAAAAACACAAAACAAAAGTGAAGAGCAACCAAGGTCAGTTCCCTCACACACACATATATTTTCCTATTGAGATTCATAAAAATTAAAAAAAGAAAAGAAAGGAAAAGAAACAGGAAGGAGTGAGAGAGAGAATTGGCACATATTAAAAAAAAAAATAGTAATAATGTTGAACAATCTTATCCATGCAAAAGAATTAAATAAATTTATATTACCACGTTATATATATAATAGTTTTTATATAAAGATATGGTTACAATATCTAAAAGCCACCAACCATAAATTATTTAAAACCCATTACATTCTTTCTTGACATTAGAAAAATGGACATAACAACCCTAAATAGGGTAATATAATAAATAAATAAATGAAAATCTGTCAGAAAGTTCCTAGAACACATGCATTTTACACAAATCTGTCAGACAGTTCATAAAGCACAGGTGCATCTTACATAAAGATGCATTTCAGTTTCTTGAGCCCTTGACCTAAGATGAGTTTTTTAACTGATTATATATGCCCCTTCATGTTTCTCTCCTCTCATTCCTTTTGTCCACTGAGAACAGGCACAAACTGTTAATAAAGGATAGACGGATAGAAAGACAAGGATTCCAAAAACAGCCCACTTAAAGCCCATCATTAGCCAATAAAGGAGCTCTTGCATAGAAAGTCATGTTTGTTAGGAATTTTAATTTTTAGGAGTTTCTACTTTGGTTATAATTTCCCTAAATTTTAAGTAAAGCTAGGAGTCCTTTCCAGGGCTACTGTCTAGCCTGTTATTAGTTTATAAAATTTATATTGCAAGAAATGCTATTGGTTAAATGTATAAGAGAGAGTTTGATAAAAGTAGGATATGTCTATACTTTTGACAATCATGTTAAACCAATCAATCAATTTCAATCTCCCCTTCAACTATATGCAAGACTTTGTAATGAATGAGATAAAAATCAATAAAAAGGGACTACCACCTCCAGCAATCCTTGGTCTTCTCCTCCAGTTCATAATGAATGAGACTTTTGACAATCATGTTAAACCGATCAATCCTTGGTCTTCTCGTCCACCACCTCCAGCAATCCTTAGCCATTGAAGTGTTTGCTATCTTCCCAGAGGTCCACAACCAACCGCCACATATACCTAATACCTACACTAATGTATTAAGCAAAATATATATTGTTAATAGTCAACCTGTTCCTAATTGTGCTTGTTCAACATATTGAGGAGTTTAGAAAGCAACAGGAACAAAAATACAACCTGTTTTGGATAAATTAAGACATGCACACTACATGCTTTTAATATAAGTTAGTATTATACAAACACTGAAATTATACTTTTAGGCCCACAAACAAGATCTATAATATAACTCACCACTCCCATTTCCCAACCACCTTTACAAAGTACCTCATTTGAAGTTAAAACAATAACACATGTTCACAACTCATTGTAAACTCATATCTCAACACAGTCTGTATGTTCCCCAAATCAATTTGCCGGTAATAAACTTTAGGTAGAAACAACAAGGCTATAAACAAATAAATAAATAAATAAGTTAATTAAGTTGGAGTTCAATTAGATTTTAATCAGGAACATGTAATTGGTTGTTAATGATCATCAAAAAATTGAGATTTTCGAGGCCATGATTTCAGCAATCCGAACATGTTCTCATGGAAGATGAATTGGTGAATTACAAATTTGAGACCTAAAAGGGACAAAACAAAAACTTTTCACATCTCTCAATTTCCCACATACCAAAAACTAAAATTAGTAAGTAAATTTTGACAAACATTGGAGAGAGTAAACAAACCTGAGCTAGAGAAAGTGCGTCCTTGGTACCTCGGATCACTTCTTGTATCTGCAAAACACCGAACACCATCACATATTTCTCAGGAAACAAACACAACCAAATGAGGGGGAAAAAAAGAGTAGATGAAAATGAAAATGGATGAAAACTTAATGGATGAAAATGAAAACTTACCATCATATACATATACACATCAGTTATGATAATTTCAGAGTAAAACCAAATGTTAATGACTGAGGAACAACTAACAAGGATCAGAACACATTAATAATTAAGAGGAAGCCACAAGGGCATATGCGCTTCTGTGTTTTGTTGAACTTACCTATGATTAATAAACCTTGCAACATTTCCATAATGTGTTGCATCTAAACAAAGAGCCTCTTCATCCTTTAAGACTCCTTCTGAACCCCAATCATCTCTAATTTTTTCTCAAATCCCCTCCAAAATCGTATATCTATATACATCAAAAAAAAAAAAAAAAAAAAACATATATACTCAATAGATATATGTATGATGATATATCCCATGGTATCTTTTGAAAGATTAGGACAGCTTTACAGATGGACAATGTATTCTCAACTCAACCACTATATACTATTTCTCTGAAATGGATCTGGCTCGAGCGGTTACGAAAGTGAGAAAGATTAAGAATGATTTTGTTTGAATTACCTTAGGAGAAGGAGAGAGAGGAGGATTAGAGTCGCTGAAGAGGTAGTGAAAGAAGGCTTCGAGATGGAGACCTTTGCGATGGAAGATATTGAGGTGTTTGAGTTCATTGAGAGACTCCATGATCGACTCTGCGTCTTCTTTTGTGGCTTTATCTTCTCCCTCAACCTAGATCAAGAACCTGTGAAGGTGATCGACGGTCATGATTCCATTTTCGGAGTAACGGTCGAAGAGGTCTCTGATCTCGGCTGGCGCTTCGGCTACTGTCAGCTGGCCCTCGTCTGCCGCCGCTCACCGTCGATCTCGAGAGAGAGAGAGAGAGAGGGAAGAAGAGATTAGGGATTTTTTGGGTTTGAGATTAGGGATTTTTTTTTTTTTGGAGGGGGTGTGGAAGCGGGAATGGGAAAAAAATAAAGGGGGGAGCGGGAATGGAAATCAATTTAGGGGCGGGGATGAAAAATAAAAATAAAAATAAAAAAATAATTAAATAAATTTATTTTTTGTTAAAATATATATATTTTTTTGTAGTTAATGAATTTTTTTTAAATTTTTTTTTTTTTTTAGTTATTAAGATTGAAAATTTATTTGTTTCATTTTTATTTTAATGAAAAAAATATTATTATTTTTTATTTTGTAGAAGTAGGGGTAATATATATTTTAATAAAAAATATTTTTCACTAAAATAAAAGTTAATTTTCTGTAGTCAATGAAAAATATTTTTCTGCGGCCTTTTTTTTTATTACTAAATATCATGAACTAATTTTTTGTGGTAGAGGAAAAGGAGTGGCAGCAGTAGTGAAGGTGGTGGATAAGAGATGATGGTGGTGGTGGTGGTGGTGATGGTGATGGCGAAAGAGATTAGTGGTGAAGCTGTGGTAGTGGTAATGTAAATGGAGTGGCAGGGGTGAAAGAGAGGTAATGGTAGTAGTAGTAGCAGTAGTAATAGTAGTGGTAGTGGAGTGGTGGCGATAGTAGTAGTAATAGTAGTCGTAGAGGTGAAGTGGCGACAGTAGAAGTAATAGTGGTGGTGGAATGGCATTTGCAGTAGTGGTGAAGGTGGTAGAGGAGATGGGTGGTAAGAGAGAGTGATAGACAGAAAAGAAACATAGAGAGAAGAGAGCTGGACGAGAGAGACAGAGAGAGATAGAGAGAAGAGAGACATAAAGAGAAGAGAGATGAACGAGAGAGACAGAGAGAAAGATAGAGAGAAGAGAGATGAGCGAGAGAGATAAAGAGAAGAGAGATGAGCGAAAGAGACAGAGAGAGAAAAGAGATGAGAAAAGAGATGAAAGAAGAGATAGATGAGTGAGAGACACAGAGAGACACAGAGATGAGGGAGATAGTGAGCAATGTGAACACAATGGGGGAGAGAGATAAACAGATAGATAGACACATAGAAAGAAAGAGAGAGAGAGAGAGGGAGAGAGAGAAGAGTGAGAGACAGACAAACAGACACAGAGAGAGAAAGAAAGAGAGAAGAGTGATAAGTGAGAGAGAGATAAAGAGATATATAGAGAGACAGAGAGAGAAAGAGATAGGGAGAGACATAGAAAAATAGAGAGAAACAAGAGATGAGAGAGATATATATAGAAAGAGAGCGAAAAGAAATGAACGAGAGAGAGAATAGAAAAATAGAGAGATAGAGAGAACAGAGATGAATGAGAGAGACAGAGAGAGAAAAGAGATGAGCGAGATAGAGAGAAGAGAGATGAGCGAGAGAGACATAGAAAGAAGACAAATGAGAGAGATAGAGAGAAGAAAGATGAACGAAAGACACACAGACAGATAGACAAACAGACAGAAAAAGAAGAGTGATGAGTAAAAAAGAGAAAGAGAAGAGTGGTGGTAGTTGAATGGCATTTGCAGTAATGGTAAATGTGGTAGAGAATATGGGTAATGAGAGAGAGAGATGAGTGAGAGACGAATAGAGAAAAGAGATAGAGAGACAGAGAAAGAGACAGAGTGATGAGCGACAAAGTGTGCCGTCGCAAATAGTTCCGTCGCAAAAATTTATTACAATGATAAATAATTGGGATATTTTGTCTTTTATTTGTGAATTTTGATTTATTCTTAATTTATTAGTGTTATTGAAATATGATGATGTAAAAAGTATAAATAGTTTAATTGTACTTTTTAAAAATAATAAATTTATTATTAAAAATTAAATTCATCAGACTGACCTGTAACTATGCCTTTAAATTTTTGCAATGTAAAACTATCGACAAACAGCCAATAACAAGTTGCCCATTTTAGCATACCTTTCGCGTGAGGGCCCAATTATTAAAAGATGTGTTCAACCCATCAAATGAAAGCTGACAACTTCTTCCATCTAAAAATAATAGTCTATTTTCAGAATTTAATTTCTTTTTATAATACAATTATTACATTTTAAAAATATTAATTTTTCAAAATTACCTTTTGATAGTATATTTTTGTAGAAATATCAATTGTCATAATTGTACTTTTTGTATTATTAATGGATTTAAAAAAAGGACAAAATAAGAAATTCATATTATTTTAATAATTAATTTTTTTTTAAATTAATATTTTGAGATAATAAAAAATAAAATAAGATATTAATAATTTTGGATGGTGGGTGTACAACCTGAAAATAAAAATAAAAATAAAAATAAAAATAACTATTTTGTTTAGTCAAATTTTCAAGTGGAGATTAATGGAATTGTTATTAATAAAATAAAATAACTATTTTGTTAATTTTTTTATTTTCATTCGACTACCAAAAAATGTAGTAGCCAAAAGTAGGTCTTTGGCGACTAAAAGGAATTTTGTCGTCGAAAGTTAACATTTGGCGACCACAATTTTGGTCGGCAAAGATTAAAACTTAATTTTTTTATTTTCATTCGGCTACCAAAAAATATAGTAGCCAAAAGTAGGTCTTTGGCGACTACAAGGAATTTTGTCGCCGAAAGTTAACATTTGGCGACCAAAATTTTGGTCGGCAAAGATTAAAAATTAATTTTTTTATTTTCATTCGGCTACCAAATAATTTAGTAGCTAAAGGTAGGTCTTTGGCGACTAAAAGGAATTTTGTCGCCGAAAGTTAACATTTGGCGACCAAAATTTTGGTCGGCAAAGATTAAAAATTAATTTTTTTATTTTCATTCGGCTACCAAATAATTTAGTAGCTAAAGGTACCTCTACGGCTACTAAATTTTCTTTTATTTGCCAATTGTGATATGTTTAGCTACTAAAAATTTTTTTAGTCGCCAATTGTAATATTTTTAGCTACTAAATTTTTTTTAGTCGCCAATAATCAACATTCCCCTACTAAAAAAAATTAGTAGCTAAAAAGTTGACTTTTGCTGACTAATATTATTTTTGGTAGCCAATTCCGTGACTTTTGGCGACTAAATTGTTTTTGGTAACCAAAAATGGTCGGCAAAAATGCATTTTCTTGTAGTGAAATGACAAAGCATACACTTTGTCAAACCATCACCCAAAATCCAACAAAAAGTTTCACCCTTTAGCCAATATATATGACAAATATTCAGTTGCCAAGCTAATGAAATCATATCATAAACATTTAGAATCCACCAGTGATCGCATGAAAAAATAAAACAAATTATTTTTTTAAGAATAATACACAAACAAAAAAATTAAAATCATAAGATGTAGAGTGTTACCCTAAAAAGAAGAATATATAAATCGTTGTTTTTTAATCTCTCCGACCACCACATTACTACCAAAGTAATTAAATTTTCTAAACTTGAAACTGAGAAACAAATTAACTAAACATTTGAAAATATCAAAGAAACAATTAATAACTAAGCTAATGGAATCATCAATAACAGATCATTGAAAACAGATAAATAACAGATCATATATATATATTTCAAACAAATAAATTTAGAGAAAAAAAAGAGGTCGAAATCCCTACAGAGAGAGAGAGAGACCCTTTGAAAATCGGCGGTGAGGGAGCAGCAGTCGTCGTGTGTGAGAGAGAGAGGAAGGCGAAACTCTAAACAGCAGCGGTGGTGAGGGAGGATCGGCAGTGATGTACGAGCAGCGATAAGGGAGCATCAGAGTTGACGGAGGATCGACGGTGATGGAGGAGCGGCATCTGTCGTTGTATGAGAGAGAAAGGGAGGTGAAACCCTAAAATAAACAGCGACGATAAAAGAGAGAGCAGCAGTAACAGAGCAACGTTGTGTTGTGTTTGTGTATAAGTGAGTGTGTCAACCAAACCCTACACACACACACACACACACACATACACATATAAAAGGGGCATAATACTAATTTTATATCGGGGCTAAATGCGCGAGGGTCGAGGCCGGGTCCGAGTCCGGAACATGTATGCCCGTCCCCAGCCCGAATATCATTAGGGATTTATTTTTTAATACCATCCTCGGCCCGTCGGGGGTATTTTTCTGGGAATAACCGCTTAATTCGGAGTCGGGGGGTCGAGTCCCCGTCAAGTCGGGTTCAGATTGCCTTCCCTAAATTCATTACAACTTTAACCAAATTTAACTGTTGCTTATATTAGCTAATTCTAAAATGAGTTTTAATTGAGTCAATAACAAATCGAGTTTGAACAACTTAGGTAACGTTTGGTAGAGTTTTCTAAATATAATTTGATAATAGAGTTGTATTTTGAATTTGTAAGTTTTGAAATTATGATTTGAGTGTGAAAAATTAGTCTGGTGAATGAGTTTTGAATTGAGTAGGGAATTTTTTATGTAGCATATGATATCTGATACAAAAATTTACAATTCATAACCAAACACAACTCAAAAATCTATTAAAAGCTCATAAAAAATTCAAAAATATTGTTTTATTAAAAATATATAATAAAAAAAAACAAGTGCCAATTGCAACAACAACAAAAAAAATTGTCATGTTTCAGTTGACCGGCCGGTCAACCCGCAAGATGATTGGTTAAGCCAAATTTCAAAAAAAAAAATTCCTGCTTGACGCATAATTTTCTTTTTGTTGTGAAAATATAATTTGAAAGATGCATCCAAACATGGCATTAGAATGTGAGGGTAGAATTATAGTTTGAAAATCTATCTAAACACAATCTTAATTTTTTATAATGCATAAGATTTATCAAATCCAATAGAATTTTCAAATTTGAATTAAAAATTTAACAAATTCTAAAATTTATTTTAACTTTTAATTTGATTTACCTAACAAATCAAATTTTAAATAAATTTTTATGTCATAAAGCAACAAATGTACAACTCTCTCATTACCGCCCGAACACGTCATCACTCTCCAGAGAGCATAAACAAACAACTAGGGTTTTTCTAGGGTTTCTGATTCTCTCTCCAATCTCCTTAACCCGAGAGAGAGAGAGAGAGAGAGAGGACGAAGGCGGAGCAACCATGTCAACAACACCTCGCCGCGGCGTCCCCGAGATCTCACCGGAGTCACTCTCAGCCTCCGGGCGGACCGCCGAGAAGCTGAGCCTCCCGACACTGCAATCGAAGATGAAGTGCGATCCAGAAGGTTACGAGACCGAGCTCACACTTCTCTACGCTCAATTCAAGTCCTCTCTCGAGCTTTTTCAGCAACAAGCGGCTTTGAATTTCACCTCCGTCAGCGGCGTCGCCGGCGACCCCACCGTCGCCAAGGATCTCGGCGATCGAGTCATGTTCTTGGCACATGTCACTCCATTTTACCGTAACCAGCTGTCTCAGTTCCCCAAAGAAATCGCCGATTTTCTCGGCTTAGCCGCCCGGACGATTCCGTCGTCGCTGCGATGCCATATTGCTCAGGCTCTGATTCTTCTCATCAATCGCAAGGTATTTTGCAATTATATTCTTAGCTGAATTGAATAATTTGGATAAATTCTGGTGAATGCTCAATTTTGATTGTATAAAATGGAGTTGTTTTGATTAATTTAGGTGAAAACTTTAATTGAAAGAAAGAGAATTGTCGGCACGTTTGTTTTGATGTCAATGCACTGTTTGGTTGCTGAGAAAATTTTGGAAAGTATTGTTTTTAGGCAAATGCTTAGTTGCTCGTGGGGCATTGCTTAATATTTGGTAATTGTGTAAGAAATGTTTTCAAAATGGTGAAATCAATGATGAATGTTTTGAAATTAGGGACAAGTATTCTTCAGTTTTTTAATTTTTGTATTTTCTTGTGCCGGGGCCACTAGTTAGCAAGACCGTTGTTTTTAATTTTTCAGGCGTTGGACAAAAAAAAAATCACTCGATTTAGCTTAGAAAAATAGAAAAAAAGAACAATGTTGGAAAATTTGGTATCAAAGTTTTGATTTTTCTTTTCTTTTTATTGTTTCTTTTAAATTTTTTTTAAATTTTTTTAAATTTTTTAATTTTTTTTAAAGTTAAACAATAATTTGCTGTTTATGATGTTTTATTTGTGTTTGACAAAAGTGTTTGTTTGCTAGATGGTTGATATTAGGGAGACCCTTGCGTTGTTCATGGAGCTTCAGACATTAGGTGACAGAGTTTTGAGAAAATTGGCATTCTCACATGTTGTTCATAGTGTTAGGCGCATGAATCAGAAGCATAAGAACGATGCAAAAAATCGTGCTCTTCAGAATATCTTGTTTACAATGCTACAGGTTAGTAATCTAGTTTTTTTTTTTGTTTTTTTGATCTGGTTAGTAATCTAGTTTGTGTCAATGAGATTGACATTTGGATTTATTTGTTCTTGACATGTTTAACGTGTGAATTTCAATTTTGTGATAGCAAGAGGATGAAGCAAAAGCGAAACAATCACTTATCACTCTGTGTGATCTTCATAGGAGAAAGGTGTGGTTTGATGATAGGACAGCGAATGCAATATGCACAGCTTGTTTTCATCCATCGTCAAGGTATGCATCTGCCTTAGAGATGTTTTGTCTGTGATTTCCAATCATGAATGTAAGGAAGCTATATTTTTTATCTGAATTTCTCAGGATCATGATTGCGGCTCTATCGTTTCTTCTGGATTATGAAAATATTGAAGACGATGATGATAGTGACAGTGATGGTTCAAGCAGTGAAGATGATTCGGCTACTCAACAGCCACAAGTTGTTAGTAGAGAGGCTATGTATAAGGTCTGTCATTTGTGAACTACTGATATATTGCTTCTCCAACTGCTTACTTTGATTTTTTGTCATCAGAATTTTGGCAAACATCTGTCAGCTTGCATGGTTGGGGCTTATCTTTTGGAAATAAACAAGAATAAAAAATGCAATTATTGTTGGAAACCTCTTTTTAGCTTGCCTATTAGGTTAATTTGTGATGTTATGTTCTATTAAATTTTAGGCACACCATAAAGGTACAAGTTCTAGCAAGAAGAAAAAGAAAGCGAAATTGCAGCGTGCCATTCGTAGTATGAAAAGGCAGCAACGCATGTCATCAGAAAAGAGTAATTTAAACTACTATTCACCGCTTAGCCATTTGAAAGATGCCCAGGTTTGTTAGTTGTCATATTTTAATCTGTTGCTAGATTAATTATGTGGGCAAAGGATAATTTCTAAATTATATTCTTCCTGTAGGGATTTGCTGAGAAGCTGTTTTCTCGCCTTCAAACTTGCAATGAACGGTTTGAGGTAGTTTCTCTCTTCACTTTCGTACACCTTACTTTGCCTCTATGTTTTATTCTTAAAAAAAACAATTTTATTTCAATCTGAGTCTCAATTTGTGGGACTAATGAAATTGTTGCACCTCTTTTTTTTTTTTCACTCTGGTTTTTTTTGTCTGGTTGACTCATAACTGGGTATGTGGAGGCTGTGGGGAGTGCAAAGAAGATATGATCCTCTGAAAAATGCTGCAGGACTGGATTTATATGTGAGGGGAAAAAATAGTAATAAGAAAACTACTAAGCTAAGGAAATATTACTAAGCTACATAATTTCTGCTTTCACAATTCTGCGCAATTCTTTTCCTTTTAATTTTATTTTTTCTGGCTGTGGATTTATCACATTTCTATTGTTTCTGTACCCATTGATTTCGTATTTGCAGCATGTGTTCCTGTGAAAGAAAACTGCAAAACTGGATTTGTATGGGAGGGAAACAAATATTATTTGGAAAACTACCAAGCGATAGAATTTCTACTTTGGCAATGCTGAACAATTTTTTCTTTTCCTTTTATTTTTTCTCTCTGTGGATTCATCACAATTCTTTTGTTTCTGTACCAATTAACTTCATATTTGTAGCTTGTTTTGTACTTTTAACTTTAGTGATTTTATGAATCAATTTGTGGATTGCGTCGATTTACTTGATTCATCAGCTACTTGTCTCGGCAGGATTTGCCGCAAATCTAGCATAATACATTAGAAAGATGAAACTTAAAAATAATGAAGAACAAAGTAAGAATAACTTTTGAAAAGTTGACTTCGATTCCATCTTCTTGATGAACTTTAGTTTAATTTTATTAATTGTTGATCAAGGAAATTTCTGTTTATGTTCTGTTCCAAGTTTGTTGATATATGTGATGAACTTCTAGTTTCATGGTTTACAGCTTTTATATAAATACTGTGCCACTGTCAAGCATATGTGATTTTTTGCTCATCACTGCAGATTAAGATGATGATGTTGAAAGTAATTGCTCGAACTGTGGGGCTTCACCGCTTGATTTTACTAAACTTCTATCCATACCTTCAGAAATATGTTCAGGTGTGGTATCCAACATTCTACCTATGCATTACTTTCATTTTCTTGCAGTATGACCATGTTGTTACTTGCAGCCCCATCAACGCGATGTCACTACTTTACTTGCAGCAGCTGTTCAGGCCTGCCATGATATGGTGAGCCTTTGCTTGATCATACTTATCACTCAAATTTATAGTTCTTAGAACAATTTACTTATTGTAATTTCTTATTATTATGTTTTGTTATTAACCATCTATAGCCCTGGTTATTGTTCATATAGATTTATTTGTTTTTTGAATAGGTGCCACCAGATGCAGTTGAACCATTATTCAAACAAATAGTCAATCAATTTGTACATGACCGTTCGCGCATGGAGGTATCACTTTTGCTGCATAAATAATTTCTCTCATGTATGGTGAATTTAGTTTCTACACTGGTTTTTCCAGGCCATCGCTGTTGGACTGAATGCTGTGAGGGAGATATGTCTACGCATGCCTTTGGTATTACTCACTATCCATTAGTTTGATAAGATAATCATGTTTTTATTTAGTATTAGAGAAGTTTTTGCCTACTGTCATTGACATTCTTTAATTTTCTGACTCAATTATTTGTTTTTTGTTTTTTGGTTTTTTTTTTTTTTTTTTTTTATAATTTATTTTGGCTCTTAGTTGATGACGGAAGATTTGCTGCAAGATCTTGTCTTATATAGGAAGTCACATGAGAAAGCTGTTTCAGCAGCTGCTCGTTCACTTGTTACTTTATTCAGAGAGGTATGAAAGGAAAGTGGTTTGCATTGGCCTTTGTGTGTGGTTTGGGTGGGAATTCAGGAAGACTAAGTAAGTTACATTGCAGGTTTGCCCATCACTTCTTATTAAGAAAGACCGTGGCCGCTCTAGTGATACAAAGGCAAGGCCAAAAGCATTTGGGGAAGCAAATGTTGCCCGAAATGTCCCTGGTGTTGAATTATTACAATCTGATGATGACGGTGATGATGACAATGACACTGATGGTAGTGATGGTGAAGATTCTAATGAGAATGGATTTGGTAGTTCTTCTGAGGATAATAAAGATGTAGGTGCTGTTGAAGAGGATGGCGATGAGGATGATGATGGTGGTAGTGATGGTGAAGATGTTGATGATGATTTTAATATAGAAACAGAAAGTGAAGATGATGAAGTAGCTGTAGCTGAAGATGAAGATGATGGTAATAGTACTGAAAATGATGGTGCTGTGAGTGATAAGGATGATGTTGATGGTGATGGTGATGATTATGATGATGATGATGATCAGAGGGAAGAGGAGGATGAGCATGAAGAATCCAACGGTTTGCACAAAGCTAGTGGTAATGAGGTTGGGGGAAAGGAATCTAAAGCGCAGAAGAGGAAGTTTTCTGATTTTGATGGACAGCTGAATGCTGCTGATACAAGCCTTCGGGCTTTGAAGAGATTAGCGGGAGCAAAGAAGCAAGATGCATCATCAGACCCAACAGATGGCATCCTTTCCAATGAGGACTTCCAACGAATCAAAGAACTAAATGTATGTATTGGTCTTTCATTTCTGAACGAAGTTGCAATTTTAAATACCAATGTGAATCTCTTAGTAAAATCATTAAAAAAAAAAAAAAAAAAGCACTAGTTAAAAATTTTGTTAGACATTGTACATGGTTTTGGGATGCTTATTATCTTTTAAACTTGTCATTTATTATGATTAGGCAAAGAAGGAGGCAAGGATTGCTTTGGCTAAGCATGGATTGTTAAGAAAGGGTTCAGATGCCAAGTCAACAGCTTTTAAGGTTCCAAGTTCTGATCAGCTTAGCGTTAAGAGAGTGGATCCTGCCAAACTTGAAGTGAGTTTTCTATTTCGTAATTTCTTTTTTTTTTTTTTTGGTAAGTTAATCAGTTTGCAACACTGTGATTTTGCTGTGTTGCTTATCTCTTGTTCTGTGCGTGCTAATAAGGCCCACATAAAGAAGAAGCTAAGCAAGGAGGAAAGACTGGAATTAATAAGAGCAGGAAGGGAGGAGAGAGGGAAGTACCAGGCTCGAGCAGCTGTCAAACAAAAAAAGGTGCACCTTGCTATTATGATATATACTTTATTTCTAGATTCGTACACATAATAAATTATAGTTTTTATCAGAACTTGAAAAAATTTAATCAGCTTTTTGTGAACCTTCTTTTCTTGAAAGACTTCACCTTGATTCTCATAACAAGTTGTTTTACATTCTATGTTGTGTCTATATGGCTATGGCTAGGGCTAGGGCTAGGGCAATAGAACCGCATCACCATACTAAATCCTTAATTGTTTTGATATTTTCTTGGTAGGCTCTGTATACAGTTTAGTTTGTTTCACAATATGGTTGTTAAGCTAAGCCTTCACATTTTCACTCTTTACGATTTTCTTTGATAATCTATTTACTGTGATTAACTTAATCCAGTAATCAAAACGCAGCCCAAGAGTTTGTCATATATAACCTGTGGAGTCTTCAAGAAGTCCAACACAGCATTTACCGACTTCGTTTCGCGTTCAAAAGAAGCTACTTAGGCTTCAGTGAGATGTCACAGATGGCTCTGTAGTTCTTTAGTTGTACTAACTTTGGTGTTTTTGTTGTCGTGGACAGACTGGTGGCTCGAGCAATCGGCAAAAGGAACACAAGAAGGCTATGCCTCTTGCTGCAAAGAGGTCTAAGGTAGCAAGATCTAAGCAAGAGAAAAAGAAAAAACAGCAGCGTTCTTCCAAACAGTTTCGTGGGAGAAAAGCATGGAAATGATCTCAACTATACCTTCTTCTTATTCTTCTTCTTTTTTCTTTTCTTTTTTTTTCTTTTTTTTTTTCCAACTGTGTTTTTGCGTTGGTCATTGATCTGGAGTATACTTTGCTCTGAGTCTACTACTAATATGATTTTCATGGTAGAGAAGATGCAGGTTGTTTTCAAGTTTTGTTTTGTTTTTTTTTTTGTTTTTTTTGGTTTTATTTTTATTTATTTTCTTTTTTATCACAGTTAGGAATTGAATAAAAGCTCCGAATATCAATCAATCCTTGCCATGTTGTTTGTGATTTGCATTCTCACTCTCTTTGTATCTTATAGAAAGAACTCAAAGTTGCCTATTTTTTCTTTTATGATATTGTTTAGAGATGGATTCTTCACCCACATGTTTACAGATGGATTCCAAACGTTATTTGAGCTCGGGATCCATGCCATGCCAAAAAGATGTTTCCAGCGTCGGTATTTTGTACTTCAAATATGAGTTGCAGATAATTTTTATTTTGTTTTATTTTTAAATGTTTTGAGACAAAAACAGTGCCTTCACAACCGGTGGAAGTTGTATCAGTTGGTTTTCAGTACGAAAATCAAGGATTTTCATCTTTAATGTTGAGTTTTATGTGTTGAAATTGACTTTTTGATTTTTTAATTTTTTTAGCTATTTTAACCTGAGTTAAAAAGTTTAATTTGCAAAAGATTTTTTGACTTTTTGACTTTTTTTGTGTGAAAAGAGTGTAATGATTATAGGTTGGATGTGATATTTTATTTTTTTTTGGCTAAAATAATTTATTTTGTCTTTTGTGACTAAAATAATAAAAAAAAACCTGATTTAGTTCTTTCCAAACGGTGCCTAACGTTTTTTTTTTAAAAAAAAAATTACACTGCACACCTTTAATGTTTTGACAAAAAAAATAAGTGTTACAAATTTAATATAATTTTATTAGTTTTTTTTTTTGGGGGGGGGGGGGGGGATAAGGATTGTTTTTTTAGTAAAGTTAAACTAACTAAAATTAATACAAATAATGTCAACAAAATACTAACAAAAAGTATAAATTTTTTTAAAAAATGAAGTACAAATATATCAAATTTACAAGATTAGATTTACTTTTTTTAGTATTTTTTTTTTTTGGGACTAGTTTAGTGCTATAGAATGTGAGATTTTCGTGAGATGTGGGAAAATGGTTAGCTGTAATCTCATTCCGTCGTAAGCATTGCATTAAAAATCACATTCTTTCCATTTCTCACCACCCAAACAAGGAGAAAATTGACATTTCAATATCAGTTCCTACCCCGCAACTCGTACTACAGAACTAATCAGCTTATATATGCTTATAATGCCTACCAAAAGACGGAAGCACCCGAGTAGAGCTAGACGTTGTCGCAGGTCAAAACAGCTTTCCATAGAGCCTAGAATTAAGTACAACAAAAATAATACTGAAAAAAGGAAAAAAAACTAGAGCAAATCTGCAGATGTACAGACAGCTTACTCTTGTATTATACAAGGAGGTGGCGAGTCGGTATTCTGCCCAAATACATCAGGAATTC